>NC_057807.1:563421754-563561535 GCF_018294505.1 Triticum aestivum
TGCGAGGTTTGAATCCCCGCGCACCTCTAGGCGTTGAATGCCCATAGAGACTGCCATCCCAGGACCATGCAACAGAGCCTCATATTCGGCTGCATTGTTGGAGTCTGTGTATAATATCTAGAGGACGTATTGGACCGTGTCTCCGGTGGGAGACGTCAGGACTACGCCTGCTCCCAATCCGGACAACATTTTAGAGTCGTCGAAGTGCATGATCCAGTTGGAGTATGCGTCGTACTCTTTAGGTAGTTCGGCTTCCGTCCATTCGGTGACAAAGTCTGCTAATACTTGCGACTTGATAGCCCGCCGAGGCTTGTATATTATGTCGAACGGAAGGAACTCAATCGCCCATTTAGCTATCCGGCCCGTGGCATCGCGGTTGTTTATTATATCGTTTAGTGGTACTTCGGAGGCCACCGTAATCGAACACTCTTGAAAGTAGTGCCGTAGCTTTCGGGATGCCATGAAGACCGCGTATGCTATTTTTGATAGTGTGGGTATCGGGATTTGCATGGGGTGAGGACCATGGATACGTAATAAACCGGCTTCTGTAGCGGGAATTTGTATCCATCAACCTCTCGTTTGACGACGAGTACCGCGCTGACAACTTGATGTGTTGCAGCTATGTACACAGCATGGGTTCGCCCATATTTGGCACTGTTAGGACAGGATTATTGGCCAATAAGGTCTTTATTTCATCGAGTCCGCCCGCGGCTGCATCCGTCCACACAAAGTGTTCGGTGCACCGAACAAGGCAGTAAAGGGGCAATGCCTTTTCTCCTAACCTGGAGATAAAGCGGCTCAAAGCAGCCACACATCCAGCTAGTTTCTGGATGTGTTTGAGGTCTGTTGGTATAGCCAACTGCGACAAAGCTCGGATTTTTGCTGGATTAGCTTCAATTCCTCTATTGGAAACGATGAAGCCCAGCAATTTTCTAGAGGGAATGCCGAAAACGCATTTCTCCGGATTCAGCTTGATGTCGTATGTTCATAGGTTGTCGAACGTGAGCCTCAAGTCATCTATTAGGGTTTCGACGTGTCTTGTTTCGATGACTACGTCATCCACGTATGCCTCCACTGTTTTGCCAATTTGCTTTTCCAGGCATGTTTGAATCATGCGTTGATAGGTTGCTCCGGCATTCTTGAGCCCGAAAGGCATAGTGTTGAAGCAGAAAGGGCCATATGGCGTTATGAAAGCTGTTGCAGCTTGGTCAGACTCTGCCATCTTTATTTGATGGTATCCAGAGTATGTGTCGAGGAAACACAACGAGTCGTGTCCTGCTGTGGCATCGATGATTTGATAAATGCAAGGGAGGGGAAAGGGATCCTTGGGGCATGCCTTGTTAAGGTCTTTGAAGTCGACGCATAGGCGCCAGGATTTGTCCTTTTTTGGTACCATTACCAAGTTCGCCAGCCAATCCGGATGTTTAATATCTCTGATGAATCTGCCTCAAGAAGCTTGGCTAGATCCTCCCCCATGGCTTGCCATTTGGGCTCTAAAAATCGCCTTAGGGTCTGTTTGACGGGTTTGTATCCCTTTAGTATGTTAAGGCTGTGTTCGGCCAATTCACGCGGGATGCCCTGCATGTCCGATGGGTGCCAGGCGAAAATTTCCCAATTCTCGCGTAAGAAATTTGTAGTGCGGCATCCATAGTAGGGCTTAACTGTGTCCCGATGGAGGCTGTCTTCGTAGGGTCCGTAGGGTGGACTTGGAATTTGACTATCTCATCTGCGGGTTTAAATGAGGTGGACTTGGGTCGTTTATCGAGTATCACGTCGTCCCTGTCCACGGTGGCGCACAACATTGTTAATTCTTCTGCTGCTAGGGCTTCGGACAGTGCTTCCAAGGCTAGTGCTATGGTTTTGTTTTCGGCGCGGAGTGCTACGTCTGGATCACTAGCTAGAGTGATGATTCCATTGGGTCCGAGCATTTTAAGCTTCATGTACCCGTAATGGGGTATAGCTTGAAAGCTTGCAAACGCGTCTCGCCCTAGAAGGGCTTGGTATCCGCTGCTGAAAGGGGCCACTTGGAATATGATTTGTTCGGACCTGTAATTCTCTGGGGTGCCGAATACCACAGCGAGTGTGATTTTCCCCGCACATCGTGCCTCCCGACTAGGGATAATTCCCCTAAAGGTTGTGCCGCGTTGCTCAATGCGGCCTCTATCAATTTCCATCTTCTTGAGTGTTTCTTCGTAGATCAGGTTTAATCCGCTTCCGCCGTCCATGAGCACTTCAGTGAGCCAAAAGCCATCCACTATTGGGTTAAGGACCAACGCGTCTGGTGCCTGGGTGGTCTGGAATTGGGGTTCATCACTGGCATTGAAAGTTATGGCAGTGTCGTTCCACGGATTTACTTTTCCCACACGGCAGATTTCAGTAGAGCTCCGATGAGCTCGCTTGCGCCTATTGTTTGAGGCAAAGGTCTTGAAGACCATTAGTACCATATTGTGTTCCTTGGCGGGATGTTGTTCGGCTTTATGGCTCTCGAGGAGATCCTCTCCACTTTTAGCTACCTGCCGGAGTATCCAACATGCCCTAAGGCTATGGGTTGGTGTTGCATCCGGCGTAATGTGAAGCTTACATGGCCCATTGAGCCATCCTTCCAATATGGTTCCATGCCCTGGGGCGGGTTTTGGTTTCTTGGGAATTGAATTGGTCGACTTACGAGAGTTCGGCCGTTTAGTTCGGACTAGGGTTCTGGTGAGGGCCGTACTATCCCAAAATTCTGTTTGGGTTTTCCAGGTACTTTCCATCGCACAGTACTTCCGTACTATGGTCGCTAAGTCCGCAAAGTGTGCTATGTCACGGCGGCTTATAGCATTAAGGAGTCCTTTGTTCATGCAGTTTTTGCAGAAAAGTGAGACTACGTCCTCCTCGTGGCGGTCCCCGACCTTGTTAAGCGCAAGGAGGAATCCGGCCCAGTAACGGTGTACCGTCTCTAGGGGCTCTTGCCTGATGCGGGACAGACGGTTTAAGTCCGAGCGAGTGTTGTTGGCTGAATCTGGATTTTGATCAGATCTGACACCCGGGGGCACGGAAGGTTCTGAGCCCGACGGTTCGGGGTCTGGTGCATCACCCGATATCTTCGGCCTGATGCCTGACTCTAAGTCCGGGACTCGGGTTATGTCTTCCTTTGAGTGGGTATTCGGCTTACTGAGTTCGGTGATCCGGACATAATTCGTCCTCAAAGTTGAGGGGCGGCTCGCGTGTGGTTCTTCCACTACCGCTATCTCATGGGTGGCTGACAGGGATCTAATGTCCCTCTGGTCGGGTTTAAGCCCAATCCGGTCATAGTCCGTAGCGACTCCCAAAGCAGCGATGCAATCCAAGAGCTCATTAAGAGAGGAGAGCTCTATCGGATCCATCTGTTCAGCAAGCTCCAAATTGATGCAGAGGTTATGCGTGATGACCCAAGAGGCCATCGTTGGCGTGACAACCAATGGGGTAGCCATAATGAAGCCGTCAAGCCAGAGGGTCTGGCCTACAGCCAGCATTCGTCCAGAGATGATGTCGTCCTTGACAACGAGACGAGCCATCAAGCCTTGCGGCAACGACACAGAGGAACTCTCAATGAAAGCACCAATGTCAGTGTCAAAACCGGCGGATCTCTGGTAGGGGGTCCCGATCTGTGCGTCTTAGGCTGATGGTAACAGGGAGCAAGGGACACAATGTTTACCCAGGTTCGGGCCCTCTCGATGGAGGTAAAACCCTACTTCCTGCTTGATTAATATTGAAGATATGAGTAGTACAAGAGTAGATCTACCACGAGATCATAGAGGCTAAACCCTAAGAGCTAGGCTATGATGGTATGATTGTAATTGTGATCGGCCTTCTAAGTACCATCCTCTCCGGTTTATATAGACACCGGAGAGGGCTAGGGTTTACATGGAGTCGGTTACAAGGAAGGAAATATAATATCCGGATCGCCAAGCTTGTCTTCCACGCAGAGGAGAGTCCCATCTGGACACGGGCCAAAGTCTTGAGTCTTGTATCTCCACGCTTCGATAGTCCGAATGATGTATATAGTCCGGCTGTCCGGATACCCCCTAATCCAGGACTCCCTCACCGGCGGCCTAGCTAATCGGTCGAACTAGCCCAACTAGCTAGCCACCGTGCATCATTGATGTACTCGGTGGGAAAGGTGGTCTTTCGTGATTTGATGACTCATTTACTTGCTTCAGCACTACGACCTAGGAGGACTCAAAAAACGCGCGGTAGGGCGTCCCACGTCAGGAAGAATATATGCGTGCACCACCCGGGAGGACCCCGAAACCGCGCGGTAGGGTGTGCCACATCTCGGCACAGATGAAAAATGTGCGTGTAAAAATATACTGTATCAGACATAGTACCTATGGTTCGACCTCAGGACCCAGCTAGTTGGTCAAAAACACCCCACTAGCCACACAGCTTCATCATGCAAACGTGGAATGGAGGATAGATGTGATTAGCTCCGTCTCGACCAGCCCCAACGTCTCTTGTTCTAGGTGATTCTTCTATTTTCCAAGCTTTTTTTAGTTGTAATAACACCACGGCAAGCTAGCACCACTCTTTGTGTGTGCCCGTGCAAAGGTTAGACGATGGAGAGAAGAGAGATTGAGATCACAGACCTGGGACCCACCAATGAGTCAGTCAACGGTCATGCACGTGTTGACGAGGCGCTCCCTCTACTCTACTCAACATAATACTGTATAAAATCAAGTTATGGGACAAAGCCAACAACCGTTGTTGTTTCACGCTATCGACTTACGCTTTGTAGTCCAGGTTGCCAGTTCGAATCTCGTCTTTCAGATTTGTTAGTTTTAGGTCCAAATTTGATTAAGGAAAAGTGGGACCCCCGTGTATTGTTCCGATATTTCAGTGTAGGATGTTTTTTTTTGAACAAACACTTTGTGCGGTTAGACAAGTAGCGACACGAGTTACACGTATTTTGCAAGTTTACAAACAAAAATGACAGCGGCATAGAATATCACATCCACCCTGCAGCTTAGATGCTATGGTGATACGAGTTTTTACACCGTTGGAAGTGAGACCCAATGGCTTGGGAGTAGTCTTTGTAATTATACGCAATTTCCAAACTCTCCAAAGTTTTTTTTGCAAATAAAACATTCAGGCCTCGTGTGTGCCACTGCATCTTCGATCCAATGGCTCCCCGTTGCTCATATTAGGTGCTCCCCGTAGCTTAATTACCCGCAAAGGTGATATGAGCATCTAGGTCGTATGATCAGTGATCAGATGGCACATGCGTAGTACTTGTACTTTCTGTGCATTTCGCAAACTCTCTCAGCCGTATATTGCAAAAACATTCAAACCAACTACTGTGGGCCATTAGATCTCAGTGAACTCATATCACCATAGAATCTACAGTGCAAGAGCACCTCATATTCTCCCGTGCGAGAAAACATAAGGTGTTATCGCAGCTTGGATGCTACGGTGATACGAGCTTCGAGGTCATTTGATCTGAGATCCAATGGCATCTGAGTAGTCTTTGTGCTTGTAAGCAGTGGCCGAACTCTTTGGGGCTTTTCTGCAAAAAACCATTCGAACCACCGAGGAGGTGTTGGGTCACAAATCTAATGGCTCCGAAGAGCTTGTATCACCAAAGCATCTAAGATGTGGTAGCACATGATATTCTTACATACAAGAGAATATGATTTCCTCCTTCATCGTAGATGCTACGATGATACGCGCTTCGAGGTCGTTGGATATGGGATCCAAGGGCATCTGAGTAGTTTTTGTACAAATTGTGTGCAATTCTCAAACTCAACAAGGTTTCTTGTAAAAATATTAAGACACATCATGTGAGCTGCTATATATATCTCAGATCTACAAGCTCCAAGCAACTCGTACCGGCATATAGCATCTAAGGTACGGGGGCACATGATATTCTCCCGGGGAGGAGGGGTGGGGGTGCACAACCAATCGGTGGTTGGGAGGGTGGGGACAAATATAATCTAAACAACCCTAAACAGAGATCCACAATTTTATCTAAGGTCGAGGGGTTGACCCCCGACAATCATAGCTCCGCCTAAACACAACATTTGCATGTACTGTAGTACTAGACTTAATATTCATGTTCCAGTTTCATGTTCATTTTAAACATTGAACTGAGGACCATGCATGACTTACATTTTACTCCCTTCGTTCCTAAATATTAGTCTTTTTAGAGATTTCAAATGGACTGGCACATACAGATGTATATAGACATATTTTAGAGTATAGATTCACTCATTTTGCTCCGTATGTAGTCACTTGTTGAACTCTCTAAAAGACTAATATTTAGGAATAGAAGGAGTATTTTTGAATTCGTGTCATACATGCATGGTTTGGAAAAATAGATGCACTATACTTATTGGATTGTTGTTGTGTTCGTATGTGTGTGTGTCTGTCTGTGCGTGTGTGTGTGGTCGTATGCTTGATACATACAAAGTTTTCTCACCTCCATATTGTTCATCTTTTAAATTTAAATTTGCATTGGAAAACTTACTAGGGATACCATGAAATGTGAAATCCACGTCGAGATCACTATATCACAAACTCACTCTAATTCAACAACTCGTCATAAATCAATTACCACATTGAGAATGGTAGGACCCAACTGCGTACCAGCCAGACCTTGGCTCGTGTTGATCCTAAAAAAATAAAAATAAAAAACCGGGCTCGCGTCCTTCGGTGGCGTGTGTGGTACGCACATTAGGCAACCCCAACCAGTCGAGCCTCAGCGTTTCGAGTCGAAATATCTGGCGGCCAGAATTCCAGCCCTAGGAAATTCCCCTCATGTCCCCGGTCCATAATGACTACCGATGAACAACGGAGGGATGCTTTAGTAACTAGACAACGTTACCTACCATGCCGAGCACGGTTCAATTCCCTTGGTCGCCGCTCGTCAAGGTCACCCGGATGAGCACATAATTGAGCCCGTTTGTTCCTGCCTAGTACTTGAGTTAATATATCAGGCAATGCACTGGTACGGAAGGATTATCCTTTTACTCTGCATATATAACTTGTCTGAAGTTTAACTAAGCAAAATGCTTGACCAAATCCTTTCTTAAGAAATACAACAGGACAGATGTACGCTTGAAGATTTATTGCATGATGCAGGTTATGATATTGTTTCGAATCCTGGATCTTAAATTTCAGAAAATCCAATAGTGAGCATTAATTCTTGAAACTGAGCATGGTCACGTGATATGGCACAAATATTACTTCATAAGTTTTTTCTTCAATTTGGGACAAGCTGCTTATGAAAAGTTGCACAAATGAAGAGCCAAGGTATTTTGGAACAAAGACCTGTCACGTTAAGGCGAACGTTTTCACTATTGAAACCGTGGGCATTTCGTGCCGCCACGAGTCCCCGCTTCTCATCGGCAAGTGCCGTCCGAGCAAGCGTGTGATGAGTAGACGGGAGGCGTGCGAGCAGACCGCTGTGCCGGCTGACAGTGAGGCGTGCGAGCAGACCACTGTGCAGGCTCACCAGGAGGCGAGCCCTTTAACCAGGCTCCGCCGCCCCACCTTCGTCCCAACTGCTCCCACTTTTAATGTCGCCGGTGCCGCAGTTTAAAATCAACCCCGCACTACCCGGTATCGCTACAATCTTCTCTCTTCCTCTCTGTTCTCCTGTCGTCTACCTCCAACTAGCCTGACCTAAACTTATGCCATGCCGCATCACGATGGTCTGCCCTTAGTCTTCCAGTTTCCTGAGGAAGACACCCAGCTGGAGTCTTAAGAACATAAGGCGCTTTGGGACGGGCTTGAACTGGCCTTGCGGGAAGACGCCGCGCCTATCCCCTCTCTCGTTCCGGCTCCCATCGCCCCGACTGCGCCAGCGCCCATCCCG
This sequence comes from Triticum aestivum, assembly GCF_018294505.1. Taxonomy (NCBI): domain Eukaryota; kingdom Viridiplantae; phylum Streptophyta; class Magnoliopsida; order Poales; family Poaceae; genus Triticum; species Triticum aestivum. Next base: position 563,429,589 of record NC_057807.1, read on the forward strand.
TGGCATTGCTGGGCTACGAGCCACACATTGTCGCCGAGCTTGATCCCACGGGGTTCCACGAGGTCCCCGCCGACTTTCACGCGCCCGTGCACCTGCCAACGCATGCGCCTGCGCGTGCGCGTCGTGCCAGTGCCCGCGCACCTGCCAGCGCATGCGCCTGCGCGTGCACTGATCTGCGCGCCCGTGCTGGTGCCCGTGCACACGAATGTATCCGCCGCGCCATTGACAGCGCCTGTCCCCGTGCGGGTGCCAGTGCCCCACTCAGCGGCATGGATGGCCGCCGTTGACCGCTTCCTTGCACCAACGCCAGTCGCCTCCTCCCGCCAGTTGACTCGCTCCGAAGTCCAGAACATTTTGGCCTTCCTTGAAGCTAGGCCAACATCCAGGAGTACACGAACAACGGCGCAAGACGCCGCCGTCGCCGTCGGTCAGTGGCCCGACGACACACAGAGCATGGCAGAGGAGCCGCTTCCCACCGCAAGACGCCCCCGCCGCCGCCGCGTAATCTAAATTTGCCATGAAAAACGTTCGGATTGGCATGCTTAAAATCCGAACGTTTATCATTTCCGTTTATTTTATATCGATCGTCGTATAATTTAAAGTCGGAGTCAGACTGAACGAAATCTATTGTTTGATCGATTGAATGTTCTGCTAGAGCCGTATCAAATTAAATATAAAACGTCATCAAGCCACATGTATTCCTTGTCATCCAACGACCTAGACTGCTTCAATGTCGAGCGCTCAACACGTTTAGCGTGCAGTTAATTTCATGCCAAAAATAGTGCTAATCACATAATAACACGCAAATAATATCCTACTTAATATCCGCATGCACTTAATATACTTCCAAATTAACGTGCATTGCACGTACACACTGACTAGTGCTGCTAGTACGTGAAACTGGTGCTGTAACTTGTGAACGCGTCCAGATATGGTCAACGGCAACATCGCCCGCGAGTTCTTCGTGTTTGCCCGTGCGTCTAAACGCAGAAGGGGGGAGAGAGAGAGCACACATGGAACCCACCAGTAAGTGAAGGCGAATAGTACTAAAAATAATATTACATGTTATCCATTAAATAGGCTGTGGTAATATAAAAACATTATGTGAACAAAGGGGGGTACAACAAACATTGCTGTTCTACGTATGTTGCCTATTGACGTGCGGCTTGAAGGCCCTGGTCGCATGTTCGATCCTCGTCCTTTATTTTTTAATTTGTATATGGGTCCAAATTTGTTTCATGACATGTGGGCCCCTCGGTGTGTAGTTTGTAGCACTTTAATTTGTGGGTCGAAATTTGTTCCATTCCAAGTGGACTATCGGTGTGTAGTTTTGTAGCTTATTTATAATAATTAAAGAGAACAACATAGTTTTTTGCAATAATACCATGGTGCGACGTTGAAGGCGAGAAGGACGTGCGAGAGAGCGATGACCGAGCCAGAGGGAAATCAACTAGGGAGTTGCGGGGGTTGCAACGGTGTTTGGAGTAGTTGTGGGCCGAATGCTACGAAAATATAATCTAAACCGACCGGAATAAATGCCTACACAAATTAATCCAAGGTTGGAGTGCCCTCGCAATGTAAATAGCTCCGCTTTGCGAGGGATGGAGAGGTAGCTTCAATGCATGGAAGATACGGTGTGAGAAAGCGAGGTCAATCGAGAGACATATAGATAGAGAGACAAAGTGAGTGTGGTCCGACATTCATTGAACAGATATATATGCTCTGGAGAGATATTGTCGATTGAGCTTTTGGCAAGGGTGAGGGTGTAAGATAGAGCTTGAGAGATGATCCAGTCATAGACGTGTAGATATATTTTGTGCGTGGGAGGAAGCAAGGTCAATCGATCACATAGGGTCGTCGTGCGATCGAAAGAGTGAGACGGGTTGGAGAGAGTGACCTAGATAGACAATGTGCGCGAGAGAGTATACAATGTGAATAGGTCGAATTGGGCTCAAACATGGTGATACATCATTTTTGTCCGAGAAAGAGCAAGGTCAATCGATAAATACACACACACACACACACACACAGAGAGAGAGAGAGAGAGATTGAGTGAGAGTGGCCTGCCATGAGGTCGAAAGAGTGGCGGCGGCTTGGATGGACTGACCTAGATAGACAATCTGCGTGAGAGAGTATAGAGTGTGTCGATCGAGGCCTGAACAGGGAGATATATCATTTGTGTCTGAAAGAAAAGGAGCTTAAACCAGATCCAGATAAGAGAGCAAGATTGAGCGAGTGTGGCCCGCCGTGCGGAAGAAAGAGTGAGACAGTCTCGAGGAGTGACCTAGATATACAACATGCGTGCGTGCGCACGAGAGGTTGGGGGGGCTAGATAGGCAATGCATGTATTTAGCGCGAGAGGGTGAGAGGGAGAGGGGGAGAGAGAGAGAGAGAGAGAGAGAGAGAGAGAGATCAACACGGGGTGCAATGGCGGGTGTGTGAGGTAAATACATTTGGTAACAGAGTGGAAAAAGGGGTTGTGTAGTTGAGAGACTTAGAGATCGAAACATGGAGAGAAAGAATGAACGTGTGTTGGAAACCGATAGCTTCCTAAGGTGGTTAGGAGAGGAAGATTGACCGATACAGGAAGTATGTAGCGTGTGTGTGGGGGGGGGGGGGCTAAAACAACATTTGAATGTACATAGTACGAGACTTAATATCGATGTTTCAATTCGGTGTACATTGTAAGATTTGAACTGAGGACCATGCATACGGGTAATTATTTCGAATTCGTGCCATACTAGGTTTCGAAAAGTTGACATTGACTCAATTTGTTGTGCTATTTTGTAGGTCATATGTTTGAATCCATCCAAAAGTTTTCTCACTACCATGGTGTTCATCATATACATATGAATTTGTATTAAAAAAGTAGCGTGGATATAGTGAAATGCGAAATCCACGTTAGAATTGGAGATCGCTACGTGACACACACTCTAATTCAAATAACTAATTATGTGACACACACTCTAATCCACGTTAGCGTGGATACCGTTTCGATTTTTTTCAAATAACTCCTCATTAATTAATTTATAGTACTCCCTCTGTTCACTTTTATAAGACCTTGAAGACATTTCAGACAATGTGCAAAACAATCCATTTTAAGTTGTCTGAAACGACTTACAAAAGTGAACGGCGGGAGTATGTCGTTTCGAATGACTAATTATTGCAAGGAAAACACGGGCATGGTAATAGATACAGATTCGTTTGCAAATGAAAGAAGATTCGTTTGCATTCTCAAATGTAGGCGCACCAGGCAGACCAGGGTCGTGTCGGGGTGGACACTGCTTCGGTGACTTAAAGGCACCTGCCTTTGGGTCACTGACACAAAGGCAGGTGCCTTAAGGCACCGAAGCATAGTCCTGTCGGGGTGGTCGCGTGTGTCGGACGGACGCGTAGCACTAAGCCACCCACCCCTTCCCTCGTCCCTCCCTCCCCCACTCCCTCCTTCGTCCCTCCCTCCCCCCCAAAAAAAGGACGACGACAAAATAAGTTTGCTCTTCCATGTTTCGGATTGAAATATCTGGCGGCCCCAATTCCAGCCCTGCAAAATCTCTCTTCTCCACCGTCCCCTTCCACGGCTAGATTGCTCAAATCCCTAATTGACCGCCAACCCAAGCAAAGTTCGAATCGCCCCTCGTCTCATCTCTTTCCCCACCTCTGTGCCGGACGACAACGACGAAGACGATGGTCGCGCTTCACCACCGCACCAGAGCTACCTCATCTACGCCCTCGTCCACCGCACCGGGTGGTCCACCGACAACGTCTGCCGCCACAACCGACGTGCCTCACAGACACCGAGTTCCACCGCATCAGGTGCGCTTCACCGATGCCGTCTCTCAGCTCACCGGGGCTACTTCACCAAGCACATCGTCGCACCTCTGCCCCCCGAGGCCGTTGGGGCTTCACCAACAGTCTCGTCCACCGCATCGTAGCGCTCCGCTGCCACTTAAGATCTGCATCCATGTGCGGCCAGCCAACGCCAGTGCATCACCCTCAACAGCTCTGAAGTGACCCGCACTCTAGCTAGGCGAGCATGCCCAAACGCCGGCCCGAACTAGGTATCCACACATCACTCCCTTGTGCACTGTTCCGACGATGTTTGGATATCCTTTCACTGCTCTCTTAGCTTACACGCCTATGCAACTCTGACTTTAACTCTTATTTCTTCTGGAGATATCATCTGAAACAAGCAAATCCATTTTTTAGCGAAGCATGACGGCGCTACGGGATCTGGTACACATCCTGCACACCCGTATAACCTTGTAAGTATCTGTCCTCCGGTACAACATCAAGGTCGATTCCTCTTATTTGATCAACCATTCGCCGTGTCAAAAATGCAGAGGGGGATGCAAGGAGCACAAGGCCTGCACATCCAAGCAAGTGGTAACATGGACTTGTACATGGAACATCCCAAGCGCAAGCAGAGCTGCAGTGAGCCTGTACAACGAGCTAGCGTAAGTCCATGCATTTCATTTAATTCGTACTGGCATTCGTGTATGATTTGTGTGCAGTGGCGGATCCACGAATTCAAGTTACCAGGGGCGAACATTTAACTTAAAAAATACGAAGGCACTTGCACTCCGGAAATCAACATAACTTGAGAAATGTGAAGCTACATGCACTTTGAAAACCAGCTAATGATCCAAAGTAGTTCAGATTATAAACACTAAATGATGCAAGCACCAAAAACACAAAATGCAACATGGTGTACAAGGACTACAAACATGGTCTGTACCTGCTTGAATTATTCGTTCTCTGGCTGAAAATATCGAAGTGTAATTGCACCTATAACCAGTGCGCAAACTGCATATCAATATATCTATCCTGCACAAGTATGCCAATAGTTTCAAACAACAGATTAGAAAAGTATTTATGCTATGTTGTCATGATACGGGGACTTTCTGGTAGATGGCCTCGACGTTTCCTCAAGCTATGAAAATGCACTATAATTTGCTTGTCATCAATGCCTGCAAATCTCTGTCTCTCTCAACATAGCAGATCATCATTAGACACTAAATCCTTCAATGAGCTTGCAAAATGCTTGCATTAGATCCCTCATTAGACACTATATGTTCATCACCAGGAGCATGTAAAATGTTTGCATCAAATCCTTCATTAGCAGTCTGTTCATTAGACACTTCAGGCTCAAGAACAACATGAGCTTGTATGTTTGCACCAGAAACTTGATTAGATACATCAGATTCAGTCAGTTCAGTATTGATTGGGGGAGTTATAAAATAAGTAGAAATTGGTTTCATTTTCTCATAGATTCCCTACATACAAGCAGTTTTACAACACCGTCAGGTTTAACTATTGGCCAGAAATTGAAGAGTTGAATTAGATATAATCAGGGATGTGATGTACCTGCTCGTTGCGCATGCTACTCTTGCAAGCTGCGACTGTCCGTTTGCGCAAGCTCGATGCCATGCCCGTGCTGCCGCCGCTGCCTCCCACGCAGGCTACACCCAGGGTTGGATCTTCATCTTCTTGTCCTTCCGTTTGCTTGAAGCCCGGCGACCGCCCTCCAACGAGGGCGCGAGGAAGTGCTGTGTCGGTCTGTCCAGCGGCGGCTAGGTTAGGAGCGAACCAGACTGGAGGCTGGAGCGAATGAATTGGGATTTTTCTTGCTGTCGATCGATATGGGAGGCGCTCGTTTGGGCCGCGAGCCTGCTATAGGGCCTGCCTTGCACTTATGTTATTGGCCCATCCAAATTGAAACATTTTTCTTCATTTTTTACATTGCCTGCTCGTGCATTGGGACGAACAAAACTAGCCTGGGCCAACCTGGACGACTCAAACTAGGTGCACACTTTCCAGCCACCTGAGGCGGCCGCCCATACCAGCCCCTATGGTGGCGTCGCCCCTTTTTGCGTGTATGATTGGGTAGTGAAAAATATTCCAGTGGCGCTTTTGATTTACCCACAGAATGGTTGAATTGCTTGTTTCTATGAACTGAGTTCGCCAATAATGTGAAGGATGCCAGTCTTTTCATCCTATTGTAGATTGCTTAGATCTCGATATGCCAAAAGTAATCGCATGAAATATACAGTAAAAGCCAGTGTGATGTGTGTGGCTACAACTAGTCTGACTACACGTCCTCATATAACATATCAAGGACGCACCATCTTACCAGATTAACCATTCGACTTACCAATGCAGTGTGGGAAGAAAGAAGTATTGGGACTGCGTATCCAAGCAATTGATGCCATGGACTCCTTCGTACAACCTTGTAAGCGAAAAAGAAGTTGCAGTGTGCCTGTACAAAGAACTAGCGTAAGTTCAGTTACCTGCTTCTCGGAATTTTAGTTAGCCACTTATTGCAAAATTGTTCAATTATGTTGCTTGGCTTAATTTAGTTTGCTACTGATTACATAATGCCACAGCCTGTTAATCCTATTGTAGACTGCGCCTATCTATGTGTTTGATACTTACTGTTAAGAATTACCTGTTTGCCTTAACTTAAATAGCTACTTGTTTGTTTAACTGCTTTGCTGCTGCAACAGCGGGTTACAATGATGTTAATAACTACTTTTCAGCATCCAATTGAAACTCTTTAATTCCTTGTTTGTTTAACTGGTTTGCTGTTATAACTCCCAGTTGAGATGTTTTGCTAACTTCAACTTTTCTGAATCCAATCGGAACTTTAATGGCAAAACAGGTTAGCCCAAGATCAAAGAGCGAGGTCCCCATGGACGTTGCATCATCCCACAGCAGTGGCACCGGCCCAATCGTGCATTATGAATTGCCAACTGCTGATGCTCTAGAGGCTAAACTAGTGGTAGAAAGAGATTCTGCTTCTGCACTTAGAGATGAAGTTGACATGTTGAGGAAGCAAACAGCACAATCGCAAGCAGTACTCAAGACAACCATTAAATATTTGGTGGATTTCAAAACGAAGCAAGCTGAGACTGACCACATTGTTAAGGTCCTGAAGGAAAAAAGGAAATTAAATTCCCACTTGGTAAATCATAGGTGAAATGTTCTTTCCATCGTTGAATAACCTTTGTGTTGTTTGTTCATGTAATCAATCAAACCATTTGTTTTAGAGATCATGTAATAATTGTTTTTTTGTTTTTTGGTTTGTAATTTTATTTGAGCACAAGTCTGTATTAATTGATAAGACTCGGAGACATTTCATTTGGATTGATGTGCCAGACCTACAAATATGCCAATCGGGCTGAATGTGCATTCAGCAATAATAGTAGTATAGATGGACCATAAGTGGCACGCATCGGAAAGGGCCAAGATGCTGGCTAAAAAAGGATGTTGTTGTAGCAAAAAAAGTACAGCGGCCTGGCTTATGTATGTTAGTTGATATTATTGATCCATATACTCTATAAGTGTTTATATGTCTGTTAGTTCTGTACATTCTTGGTTGATTGACTCGGTATTTGAATCTTGATACATCGCTTGTGTACATATCTAAATGGGAGTACACATTATGCTGCGTGTGACATTTGAGTTGGACATGAAGTGTTCCAAATATCCGAATTCACCTTAAACTGGATTCTAGCTTCTGAATTTGAGTATCGGCATTTGGAAACCATATTCATATATGACAGTGGAATACATCTTTGTCGTCCTTTTGAAGATATATAAAAACACATAGAATGATTTATAAAGATTCATATAGGAATACAAAATGGATTCGAATTTAGTTGCCAGGGTAAACGTGGATGCTTATTGTCCCAAAATTCGAAAGAAGCGGCAAAATGTCCACTCCCACGTCGGCTGCCCGAAGCCAAGTGTTTGGGAGATGGAAATTACTGTCTACCCATTACACGGACAATCCATCGGCCCGATTTCCACTGCTCTAAATAGGGGTAGGTTAGTAACTTCAATTAGACGTGACACGACCGCCTCTGAGCCCATTCCGACATGGTGGGCGTCAAACATGGGCGGCAAAACACATTTGATTCAAGCTCGTCCGAAAGACCTCTGTTTCTCCCTCCATTCCCCATTCATACACGGTGGGCGGCAAAACAAACTCGACTCGGCCGAAATCGATGTAGGCAAATATTTTCAATAGGGGCAGGTTTGTAACTTCACTCAGACGTGACACAACCGCCCTACCTGTCAGCCCCGTTCATACACCATGGGCGCCAACCATGGGCGCCAACCACCCTCTCCTCGCCCGAAATCGCTCTGGGCAAATATTGGCGAGATGCGAGATTACCGTCCTATCCCCAACCGATGAGACGTCCAAATTTTAAACGGGGGCTAAGTTCGTAACTTTCCCATATTTCAGACAGGCGCGTCCCAAAAACATGGTTCCCCGTACCTCTCCCTCCATTTTCCCATTCATACACCGTCCGCGCTAGAACACCATCCCCACACCAGCCTCCGTCCGCCACCCCATCCATCGCCGCCGTCCTCCACCACATCCATCGCCACCGTCCTCCACCATGCCGGAGCGCCTACCAAGACCGCGTCGTCCACTGCTAGAGATGGACGTTTCTCATCCATGGCGATGGACCAATAGCCTTGCATCGCGTCCTCTCGCTTCATCGGCGCCGTCGTCCTCTTTGCCGGGGCCGCTCACACGACCTTCTCTTCCACCGCAACGGGACTTATCCCCCGATGCACCCGTCTACCGTCACAGATCTGCTTCAACGCCACCGACAGCCATCGCACCCCCGATGCCTACACGGCGCCGCAAGAGAGGTGGTACTTCATATCTCCTCAACTTTTTGATCTCAACCAGAAAATAGATCTTAACTTGGTTACTCTACTTTCTTTTCAGCTCTTAGAATTTAGTTCTTAGTTCGAAGCAAACAATGAATTCTAAATATCATTTCTCTGGTTTGCAGCTTCAAATCTACCATGGCACAGTCATAATACGGTTTAATTGATCATGCTTAGGGTTTAATTGATCATGTTGGTTCCGTGGTGGTTTCTTTAATAGAAATCGGAGGGGAAACCCTCTTTTGCTAAAAAAATATGCTTAGAGTTTCCCCCTTTTGTGATCACTATATGATCAGAATACGTGCTTTGTGTCATAACAACACTGCTCCACCCATCAAGCCAAACAAGCTTAGTTGTTCAAATACGAATATGATATTATTAAAACAGAATCATTTAATTGGTCAGCTAAATGTTCCCGAGTTAGTTTCAAAAATGCATGTTCCCCGCTCGGGTGTGTATCTCTACAGGGTGCCCACGGTGGGCCGGCCAACCCTGGGATTTTGGGTCGTCCCAGGCCCCGATTCCCCTCTGTTCTACTGCGCGCTTCCGATCTCTTCTCGCCCCCAGCCGCCTGCCTCGCCGGCGACTTGCCGTCTCTGGACAACATGACTCTAGGAGGAGACGTCAGACTAACAGGAGGTCAGGAGCTACTCACCCAATAGCGTCACCGCTGCCCGAGCGTGCCGCCGTGCCTACCTTCCCAGTCCGTTTAGGGCTCAGGCGTGTAGCACCCACCAAGCCAACCCGATTTATCCTGAGATACATCCTTAACACTCAGCAGACACTCCTCATCACCCATTTTCTAATTGATTCAGTACTCATTAGGCAGGACTATCATTAGGGTTTGTTGTGTGCTCAGTGCTACCTACACTTAATGGTTTAGATGTATTTCGGTAATCTTTAGTACCTCTAAAGTTCACAGGGTTTTCAAAATTCCGGCCCTCGGAACAGACACTAGTCATTTTGGATTGTTGGTCATAGTGACATTGACCCAGATTACTACTGCAAGCCAGGTTTGTTGACAATTTTACTTGTCTTTCTTACTCATTCGATATAATATCCAATTATTCACGTCGATTAGTTGCAAACAATAAGTGCTAGACAAACTTCTTCATTCAGATTTTGGACGGTCTCTTACTGCAGTTACAATTCTGCATACTTGTCCTAGTAAGCTCACAAGTAAATGATTGATTCACTACATCTATGCTTGCCTTGTCATATTTGTTGTCAATATTCTTTTAGGGTGGACCACCCTGTTTCTAAATACTGGAACCGTAGACATGAGTGAATAGTATTTCTCTATGTGATCTCTTCCATCATGTGTGGGCAACGAACACTGCATTGTATAGAAAGAAAGTGTCATTTCCAGCTTTTACATAGGCTTCGATCTTTTACATGGAATACAATCTGCCTACTTGCTTTGTGTCGCACTACCAACACTCCACCCTTGAAGCTAAACATTATGCCACTCATAATTCCTTAGTTTATTTGTTCAAATACGAATTTCATATGATTCTAATGTTCCTACTTCAGTTTTGAAATGTGTGTCTGCCTGTTATAGAGACATAAGGGGTTTGTATTTCTGTGTGTGGTCTGGTCAGCACGGTTGGGGGTGAACTTTGCATATGCAGGGGTTTATAGCGAGACACTCTTCGAGTTGAATCCGCAATGCATTCCATAGATAATCTGACTACTTTTTATGTTTTCATGAATCTCAGATTCTGAACAGCATCATAATGATTATGAGCTTGCGCGCATGAAAAGAATAAAGCAGAACAATGCCATGGCTGTCAAACTTGGCATTAAGGGACTGAAATCAAGTCTGGATGCAATGCAATGCAAACGCTCTCCACCTACAGATTCATGCTCAGAATATGATCCTAACAGTGATTCTGAGCTAGAGGGAGACCTAAGTCAATGTAGCTCCCTAGTGGAGGAGTCAGAGGAAGATGCCCTATCTTATTCACCCATCAAGGTGCTTGCTCTAACTTTCCAAGGTTACATTGGTCGCACATATCTTGCAACTGATGCTTTGCATTGCTTCTACTTTGTTGAACTGCCATTAGCTTAGTTTACACATCGTGTATGTGAATACGCCCTGCCTATCCATTTTCAGTACATATTCCATCTGTCATCATACCATATTTATCCATTCAAATGTTGTTCTTGTGTATCAGACGTTCAAAAGGAAGAGGGCGATTGCTGATCGTGGAGGAGCACAAGCAAAGTATTTGGAAAAGGTAGTGGCACCTGATAAATCAAATAGCCCATTAGGTGTAGTTGCAATATCACCTGACCCACAAAACACCCCAACTCTAGCAGACTCTAGCCCTACTACACTGGTCATTTCTGATGCCCCAACTCAGCAGACCCCAACTGCAGCAAACAGTATGATTATGCCAGTTGACATAGCACCAGCTCTACGACGCAAAACCCCCATTCCAGCAAAGAGTACACCAAATCCAGTTGCCAAATCCCTTTTCGAACCAGAGAGAGCCCCAATTGCAGCAAATAGGACCGCTGTTCCATTTCTTCCCAGTTTAGAAGACGAAGCTTATGTTGTTGTGAGGAACTTTGTGCGCATCTTTCCTTCATGGAAAGATTATACCGCAGACACAGAACAATTTCCAGTCTTCCTCCGCAACTTACGCGTAAGTAATGTACTAATGTTATTCATGGTCATTACTGCATATGTTTCTGCTGACAGAAGACACAAGATTTCATTCTTTTAAACAGGCGAGGAGCAAACTGGATTGTGAAGATGAGCAAGGGTTGGTTGCGCTTTTCAAGCACTCGTTGATGAAGTATCGTTCCTACCTGAGGCAAGCGCACTTCGATGGCAAGCCTCTGAACGAAATTTCTGTAAAGTCTCCGGTGCTACATTTATCCGACGGTGACTGGAATAATCTTGTTACACATTGGTCTCGGCTGCAGCGTAAGGTACTGTCTATGATATCACATCACAATTTGAACTACATTTCTGCATTTGCCTTAATGTCTCACTTGTACGAAAACTGTTAGCAGAAGAACATTCGTTCTCAAGGGACCACAGAATCACGCAACTATACTTCACACTGCATTGCTCTTGTGAGTACCTCTTGCCCTGTATGACCATACTTACTTTCATAGCTGTTTGATTATGTAGCATCACTGCACATGTTAGCCTCGTAATCGTCCATTTGGTGGACATTATAAGATCCGTATGGACTCTTACATAAATTTAGAATCAACCCAATGCTTTTGAAGAGGTTTAGCTCTGCAGTCCTCTTGTAAGGACTGAACGTGGTCTATCACTGTACTTACATTAACAGCTACTCCCTCCGTCCCATAATATAAGAACGTTTTGTACAGTACACCAGTGTTCAAAACACTCTTGTATTATGGGAAGAGGGATTGGTTCATTGTGTAGCATTCTGCATCTTATCTCCCTCGCCCACCATTTACTAAAAAAGATCAGATCTATATTTAATCTTACCAACAAGTAGAATACACAGACAATGCCAGTGCAGAAGTGTAGCCCATTGCTCTTGTCAGTACATTTTGTCCTGTAACGCTTGTACTTCCAGGGATTGGTAGTTGATTATGTAGCATCAATCTGCATCTTATCTTCATTATCCTCTATCCCTTCCAGTATTATCATATCTATAATTACTCTCTACAAAATGTAGAGTACAGGCAATGCTTATGAAGAAGATTCTGTGCTGAAATTCTTGAGTTATCCTTCCCTTGACATGGAGAAGGGCATTATAAAGCCGGTGTTAACTGTTAATGTAAGTCAGTCCTTCTAAAGCCTTTATCCTCAACTGCTGTTTAATTTGCTCATACTCCCTATCGTTTACTGCTGTTTAGTTTGCTGTTTCTACCAAAATGCATGTTCGCAAGAACCGTAAGTTCTAAGTTTTACTTGTAAAACCAAATTCCTTATTCATACCATGCACATTACTAATACTCCCTATATGTATGCTTGTTTTTGTGGATCTATAATCCAGTGTGTGGTGAAGCAGCCCACGTTTGCACCTTGTCATCTCCTGTTTTATCTTACTGATGTGGCTGATGATATGAACAACATGCCATGCACATTAACCAAAATAGATACAATGATTTTCTTTGCCCTTCATCTATGCTTGTTATGTTGACATGGTAATCCAGTAGTGTGGTGAAGCTCCCCGCATTATGAACAATGCCAAATTATGCTATTGATATTTTGAACTTACTCTTTATTTTCTAATTTGAAATTGGATGGAATTGACAGCACAGTTATCATCTTTGTTTATACACGTGCAAAACCTGTCATCTCTCTGCTTTGTTTCAGGGTGATATGCCTGATGGCATGCACAAGTCTGCTGAAGGCTGTGAGACAAACCCAACATATATTGCAGCAAAGAAGGCAAAACATCTTGAAGATAGCGAGACAACCCCAAAGTCTTGTCTTGATGCAGTGTTCAAGTTACTTGAGACTAGCAGTCAGACAAGCTCACAGAATTCGTTGTCTGAATCAGTTCGACTTCTTCAGTCCCAAGTTCTAGCAGAAAGGCATTCTGCAACTCAACTTCGACTTGAAGTCCTATCTCTAAGAAAGATTGCGGAGAACACCAATGAGAACCTCATCGCTAAACAGCTACACCTGGAAGCTATGACCGACATGCTAGGCCGGTCTCACAGCCTTGCTCAGCAGCTTGCGCAGCAGTTCCCCCGCAAGGCTAACCTTTCTTGAACTGTCTTGGAAGTGGTCTCGGTTCAGTATTATTTTGTTACGCTGCAATGGTGCCCAGTTTTTGTAATCTGCTTCTTCGTTGCGCTTTATGATCACTGGTGGCGAACTTCGATGCCCAGTGGATGTAATATACCTTAAATCCTTTATTGTATAGTGTAGGTTTATTCTTAGTTACTATGCCGTAATTTCTTTATTGTATAGAGTAGGTTTGTTCTTAATTCCTACTAGTTACTGCCATCATTCGCTATCTGAAAAAAATCAGATGTAGTCGACCGGGCCGAAACATTCGACTCTAACGGGCCAGGTTTTAGCGGGCCACAATTGGGCCGGCCTGCGTCTTTCTTGGGCCCGAATGATTGGGGCCTTCACACATTGCGCCTGGCCCACAACTTACACCGGCCTATATTTTAGTTGGGCCTTTTGTCGACCCAGCGCTTAGTTTGGCCCAGGTAGTGTTGGGCCATTAATAGGCTGAATATTGTACTAGCCTGTTACAGCCCAGATGAAACCACGGGCCTTTAGCAGGCCGAAATGCATGTTGGGCCTCAATTTTCACTAGTCGTCGATGGGCCTTCAGCAGGCTGAAATGTAGACCAGGCCTTTTTGGCCCAGTTAGCTCACGGGCCATTACCAGGCTGAAACATATCTCGGGCCTTAGTTGGCCCACTGATATCATGGGCCTTTAAGAGGCCGAAAGCTTAGTACAGGCATCAACGGGCCAAATTATGCGACAGGCATCAACAAGCTTAGTTGGGCTTAACTGTTGCCACCTTTAGCACAGACCATTAGTGGGCCCGATGTCCCGTCGGACCATATATGGCCCATGGGCAGCGCAGGCCATTCCCAGGCCGAAAGTCAAACCGGGCTGAAATGGGCCCATGTCTACATCGGGCCTCTAATAGGCCGAAAGTCACTGGGCTGTAGTTGGACCCAAATATTGGGCGAACAATTAACAGGCCAGATGTGGCTTCGTGCCGTAAATGGGCGGAAATATTGGGCGAACAATAAACGGGCCATATGTGGCTTCGGGCCGTAAATGGGCCTTTATTAAGCAGGTTGTTATTGGGCTGGCCCACTAGTACCTGATTAAGTACTACGTGCCTTTGAATGGGCCGACCATTTTAACCTATATGGGCCTCTGTTGGTCCCAGCCACGTGTCGACGTATCATAGGCATGTCTCCTCCAATGGACGGGCGACATCTGGCCCACTAACAAGCTGACAGGTGTTCCCTCCGGCCAATCAAAATTTTACACATGGAAATTTCCCATTGGTCTGGGCTGTTAACGGGTTATCGGATCCAAAACCCGACCCGATAGCTTAACGGCGTTCTGTTACGGTGGATGCCACGTGTCGGTCACCCTTGATGAAAGCACTTCTGTGACGCACAATTTATCGTCATGGAAGTGGACACTTCCGTGATGATAATTTTGGTAATGTCATGGAACACTTCTACGACAACACAGGTATGACTACCTTGATTCTGTCATAAAATCGTCATGCATGTACATGCATGACAGAAAGCGCGACCTACCGTGACAAACACGTATCATCACGGAAGTGTATTTTTTTTGTAGTGGAGGCTTAGTCAACGGGTCTGCAACATTCAGATCCGTATGTATCTTGCAAATCTCTATGTCCCCTTCCGACACTTGATGACGGATGGAATTGAAGCGTCTCTTGATGGGCTTGGTTCTCTTGTGAAATATGGATTCCTTTGCTAAGGCAATTGCACCAGTATTGTCACATAAGATTATCATTGGACTCGATGCACTAGGTATGATACCCAGATCGGATATGAACTCCTTCATCCAAACTCCTTCATTTGTTGCTTCCGAAGTAGCAATGTACTCCGCTTCACACGTAGATCCCTCTACGACGCTCTACTTGGAACTGCACCAACTGACAGCTCCTCCATTCAATAAAAATACGTATCCGGTTTGCGACTTTGAGTCATCCGGATCAGTGTCAAAGCTTTCATCGACGTAACCGTTTACAACAAGCTCCTTTTCACCTCCATAAACGAGAAACATATCATTAGTCCTTTTCAGGTATTCCAGGATGTTCTTGACCGATGTCCAGTGCTCCACTCCAGGATTACTTTGGTACCTCCCGGCTATGCTTATAGCAAGGCACACATCAGGTCTGGTACACAACATTGCATACATGATAGAACCAATGGCTGAAGCATAGGGAATGACTTTCATTTTCTGTCTATCTTCTGCAGTGATCGGGTTATGAGTCTGACTCAACTTTACACCTTGTAATATAGGCAAGAACCCTTTCTATGACTGATCCATTTTGAACTTCTTCAAAACTTTATCAAGGTATGTGCTTTCTGAAAGTCCAATTAAGCATCTTGATCTATCTCTATAGATCTTGATGCCCAATATGTAAGCAGCTTCACCGAGATCTTTCATAGAAAACCTATTATTCAAGTATCCCTTTATGCTATCCAGAAATTCTATATCATTTCCAATCAACAATATGTCATCCACATATAATATTAGAAATGCTACAGAGCTCCCACTCACTTTCTTGTAAATACAGGCTTCTCCCAAAGTCTGTATAAAACCATATGCTTTTATCACACTATCAAAGTGTTTATTCCAACTCCGAGAGGCTTGCACCAGTCCATAAATTGATCGCTGGAGCTTGCACACTTTGTTAGCACCTTTCGGATTGACAAAACCTTCTCGTTGCATCATATACAATTCTTCTTCCAGAAATCCATTCAGGAATGCAGTTTTGACATCCATCCGCCAAATTTCATAATCATAAAATGCGGCAATCGCTAACATGATTCGGATAGACTTAAGCATCACTACGGGTGAGAAAGTCGCATCGTAGTCAACTCCTTGAACTTGTCGAAAACCTTTTGCAACAAGTTGAGCTTTGTAGATAGTAACATTACCGTCAGCATCGGTCTTCTTCTTGAAGATCCATTTATTTTCTATAGCTTGCCGATCACCAGGCAAGTCCACCAAAGTCCACACTTTGTTCTCATACATGGATCCCATCTCAGATTTCATGGCCTCAAGCCATTTCACGGAATCTGGGCTCATCATCACATCCCCATAGTTTGTAGGTTCACCATGATCTAGTAACATGACTTCTAGAATAGGATTACCGTACCACTCTCGTGTGGATATTACTCTAGAAGACCTACGAGGTTTGGTAGTAACTTGATCTGAAGCTTGATGATCATCATCATTAGCTTCCTCACTAATTGGTGTAGGAATCAATGGAACTTATTTCTGGGATGAACTACTTTTCAATAAGTGAGAACGTACAATTACCTCATCAAGTTCTACTTTCCTCCCACTCACTTCTTTTGAGAGAAACTCCTTCTCTAGAAAGGATCCATTCTTAGCAACAAAGATCTTGCCTTCGGATCTGTGTAGAAGGTGTACCCAATAGTATGCTTTGGGTATCCTATGAAGACGCACTTCTCCGATTTGGGTTTGAGCTTATCAAGTTGAAGCTTTTTCACATAAGCATCGCAGCCCCAAACTTTAAGAAACGACAACTTTGGTTTCTTGCCAAACCACAGTTCATAAGGCGTCGTCTCAACGGATTTTGATGGTGCCCTATTTAAAGTGAATGCAGCCGTCTCTAAAGCATAACCCCAAAACGATAGCGGTAAATCAGTAAGAGATATCATAGATCGCACCATATCCAATAAAGTACGATGACGACATTCAGACACACCATTTCCCTGTGGTGTTCCAGGTGGCGTTAATTGTGAAACTATCCCATGTTGTTTCAAATGAAGACCAAACTCGTAACTCAAATATTCTCCTCCACAATCAGATCGTAGAAACTTTATTTTCTTGTTACTATGATTTTCCACTTCACTCTGAAATTCTTTGAACTTTTCAAATGTTTCAGACTTATGCTTCATTAAGTAGATATAACCATATCTGCTCAAATCATCTGTGAAGGTAAGAAAATAACGATACCCGCCACGAGCCTCAATACTCATCGGACCGCATACATCTGTATGTATTATTTCCAATAAGTCAGTAGCTCGTTCCATTGTTTCGGAGAACGAAGTTTTAGTCATCTTGCCCATAAGGCACGGTTCATAAGCACCAAGTGATTCATAATCAAGTGATTACAAAAGTCCATCAGCCTGGAGTTTCTTCATGCGCTTTACACCGATATGACCCAAATGGCAGTGCCACGAATAAGTCGCACTATCATTATTGACTTTGCATCTTTTGGCATCAGTATTATGAATATGTGTATCATCATCATCGAGATTCAACAAAAATAGACCACTCAGCAAGGGTGCATGACCATAAAAGATATTACTCATATAAATAGAACAACCATTATTCTCTGATTTAAATGAATAACCGTCTCGCATCAAACAAGATCCAGATATAATGTTCATGCTCAACACTGGCGCCAAATAACAATTATTCAGGTCTAAAACTAATGCCGATAGTAGATGTAGAGGTAGCGTGCCGACGGCGATCACATCGACCTTGGAACCATTTCCGACACACATCGTCACCTCTTCCTTTGCCAATCTTTGCTTGATCCATAGCCCCTATTTTGATTTGCAAATATGAGCAACAGAACCAGTATCAAATACCCAGGCGCTAATGCGAGCATTATCAAGGTACACATCAATAACATGTATATCAAATATACCTTTCACTTTGCCATCCTTCTTATCTGCCAAATACTTGGGGAAGTTCCGCTTCTAGTGACCAGTCCCTTTGCAGTAGAAGCACTCAGTTCCAGGCTTAGGTCCAGACTTGGGTTTCTTCTCTTGATCAGCAACTTGCTTGCTGTTCTTCTTGAAATTCCCCTTCTTCCCTTTGCCCTTTTTCTTGAAACTAGTGGTCTTATTGACCATCAACACTTGATGATCCTTCTTGATTTCCACCTCCGTAGCCTTTAGAATCGCGAAGAGCTCGGGTGTAGTCTTGTTCATCCCTTGCATATTATAGTTCATCACGAAGCCTTTATAGCTTGGTGGCAGTGATTGAAGAACTCTGTTAATGACACTATCATCAGGAAGATTAACTCCCTGCTGTGTCAAGTGGTTATGGTACCCAGACATTCTGAGTACGTGTTCACTGACAGAACTATTCTCCTCCATTTTGCAGCTATAGAACTTGTTGGAGACTTCATATCTCTCAACTCGGGCATTTGCTTGAAATATTAACTACAACTCTTGGAACATCTCATATGCTCTATGATGTTCAAAAGGTCTTTGAAGTCCTGATTCTAAGTCGTAAAGCATGCCACACTGACCTATCGAGTAGTCATCAACACACGTTTGCCAGGCATTCACAATGTCTGCAGTTGCTGGCGCGGGTGTCGGTGTCAAAACCGGCGGATCTCGGGTAGGGGGTCCCGAACTGTGCGTCTAAGGCTAATGGTTACAAGAGGCTGGGGACACGATGTTTTACCCAGGTTCGGGCCCTCTCGATGGAGGTAATACCTACTTCCTGCTTGATTGATCTTGATGATATGAGTATTACAAGAGTTGATCTACCACGAGATGGTAGAGGCTAAACCCTAGAAGCTAGCCTATGATTATGATTGTTGTTCTCCTACGGACTAAACCCTCCGGTTTATATAGACACCGGAGGGGGCTAGGGTTACACAGAGTCGGTTACAGAGAAGGAGATCTAACATCCGAATTGCCAAGATTGCCTTCCACTCCAAGGAGAGTCCCATCCGGACACGGGACGAAGTCTTCAATCTTATATCTTCATAGTCCAACAGTCCGGCCAAAGTATATAGTCCGACTGTCCGGATACCCCCTAATCCAGGAATCCCTCAGTAGCCCCCGAACCAGGCTTCAATGACGATGAGTCCAGCGCACAGATTGTCTTGGGCATTGCAAGGCGGGTTCTTCTCCAAATCCAGAGTACCTGTTGATACGTCTCCAACGTATCTACTTTTCCAAACACTTTTGCCCTTGTTTTGGACTCTAACTTGCATGATTTGAATGAAACTAACCCGGACTGACGCTGTTTTCAACAGAACTACCATGATGTTGTTTTATGTGTAGAAAAGAAAAGTTCTCGGATTGACCTGCAAATCCACGGAGCGTCTTTTCAGAATTAATAAGAATTTTTGGCGAAAGAATCAGGGCGAAGGGGCCCAAGGCCTATCCACGAGACAGGGGGGCCCCCGGGACCTCCTCCGACCTCAACTCCAACTCCATATATACCGTCTCACGAAGAAAAAAATCAGAGAGAAAGTTTCATCGCGTTTTACGATAAGGAGCCGCCGCCAAGCCCTAATCTCTCTCGGGAGGGCTGATCTGGAGTCCGTTCGGTGCTCCGGAGAGGGGGATTCGTCGCCATCGTCATCATCAACCATCCTCCATCACCAATTTCATGATGCTCACCGCCGTGTGTGAGTAATTCCATCGTAGGCTTGCTGGACGGTGATGGGTTGGATGAGATTTACCATGTAATCAAGTTAGTTTTGTTAGTGTTTGATCCCTAGTATCCACTATGTTCTGAGATTGATGTTGCTATGACTTTGCTATGCTTAATGCTTGTCACTAGGGCCCGAGTGCCATGATTTCAGATCTGAACCTATTATGTTTTCATGAATATATGTGTGTTCTTGATCCTATCATGCAAGTCTATAGTCACCTATTATGTGTTATGATCCGACAACCCCGAAGTGACAATAATCGGGACACTTCTCGGTGATGATCGTAGTTTGAGGAGTTCATGTATTCACTATCTGGTAATGCTTTGGTCCAGTTCTCTATTAAAAGGAGGCCTTAATATCCCTTAGTTTCCACAAGGACCCCTCTGACACGGGAGTGTGGGACAAAAGATGTCATGCAAGTTCTTTTCGATAAGCACGTATGACTATTTACGGAATACATGCCTACATTACATTGATGAACTGGAGCTAGTTCTATATCACCCTATGTTATAACTATTGCCTAAGGAATCGCATCCGGCATAATTATCCATCACTGATCCATTGCCTATGAGCTTTTCATATATTGTTGTTCGCTTATTTACTTTTCCTTTGCTACTGTTATAACTACTACAAGAACCCAAAACCATTTATCGTTTCTGTTGCTACTATTACCATTACTATCATACCACTTTTGCTACTAAATACTTTGCTGCAGATACTAAGTTATCCCGGTGTGGTTGAATTGACAACTCAACTGCTAATACTCAAGAATATTCTTTGGCTCCCCTTGTGTCGAATCAATAAATTTGGGTTGAATACTCTACCCTTGAAAGCTGTTGCGATCCCCTATACTTGTGGGTTATTAAGACTAATTTCTGGCGCCGTTGCGGGGGACCATAGCTCTATTCTCTGAGTCACTTGGGATTTATATCTGTTGATCACTATGAAGAACTTGAAAGACGCAAGACCAAGATTTTGCCCTCAACTACGAGGGGAGGTAAGGAACTGCCATCTAGCTCTGCACTAGATTCTCCTTCTGTTATTGATAGGCTTGCGACACCTAAACCTGCTACTGCTATGAATTATGATATGTCACATGTTATTGATGATGCCACTTCTGCTATGCATGATGAAACTACTTCTGTGTGTGATACTACTTTGCCATTAGGTGAATTTCTTGATGAACAACTTGCTAGAGTTAGGGGGAATGAAAATGTTGAAGAACCTATTATTGATGATAGTGATGATGAACGTTCCCCCAATGATTATGTATTACCTGTTGTTCCTAAGGGTTATGTTATGAACAAAGAATCTGCTGAAGATATTCTTGCTTGCAATGATAGAAATGATCTTAAGAAATTATTAGCTAAATGGAAGCAGCAGTCTCTCTAGAATGAACCCGATCCTGCTTTTGCTACTTCACCTATCTGTGTTACTGATAAGGATTATGAATTCTCTATTGATCCTGATATTATTACTTTAGTTGAATCTGATACTTTTTATGGCCTTGAATCTGAAACTGTTGTGGCACATCTTACCAAGTTGAATGACATAGCCACCCTATTTACTCATGATGAGAAGTCTCACTATTTATATATCCTTAAGATTTTCCCGTTCTCATTAAAGGGTGATGCTAAGACTTGGTATAATTCTCTTGCTCCTGGTTGTGTGCGTAGTCTCCAGGATATGATTTATTACTTCTCTGCTAAATATTTCCCTGCTCATAAGAAACAAGCTGCCTTGCGGGAAAATTATAATTTTGTGCAATTCAAAGAAGAGACTCTCCCACAAGCTTGGGGGAGGCTTCTCCGGTTGCTTTATGCTTTGCCTGATCATCATCTTGAGAAAAATGAAATACTTGATATCTTTTATAATGGACTAAATGATGCTCCCAAGGACCACTTGGATAGTTGTACTGGTTGTGTTTTCAGGGAAAGAACAGTCGACGAAGCTGAAATATTATTGAGTAATATGTTGACTAATGAAAATAATTGGACTCTTCCCGAGCCAGTTCCTGAAGTAATTCCTGAACCAATTGAGCCAACTCCTGAGCCTATTCCTAAACCCACTCCGAAGAAGAGAGGTGTTTTATTCCTCAGTCCTGAAGATATGCAAGAGGGAAAGAAATCAATGAAAGAAAAAGGTATTAAAGCTGAAGATGTTAAGAAATACCTCTTATTGAAGAAATACATGGTCTGAATATACCGCCTGAAGAACCACATTGTCTTGATAACCCGACACTGGTAGTAAAGGTAAATTCTCTCTATAGATATGATAAAGATGAAATACCCTCTACTAAATTTCATAGCCCATGCTTAGATGAATTTGATGACTTTATGGCTAGACAAGAAAGGTTTATTGCTTATGTTGGTAGAGGGTTAAAGAATAATGCTTTCAAGATAGGACACGTAGGTGATAATCTGGCTAGAGTTAAAGATGAACTTCACCGCGTTAGCAAATATGCTTCTATGGTTGCTACTCAAGCTGAGCAAGTGCTCAAGGCTCAAAATGATTTGCTTGAGGAATTGAATAATAAAAATGACTTTCTTGTTAGAGTGGCTACTAGAACTGGTAGAATGACTCAGGAACCTTTGTACCCTGAAGGCCACCCTAAAAGAATTGAACAAGATTCTCAGAATAATAATCTAGATGTTCCTAGTTCTTCTAAGAAGAAGAAAAAGAAGAATGATAGGACTATGCAAACTTGTAGTGAACCTAATGTTGCAACACTTGAGAATCCCAATAATACTTCCATCTCTGATGCTGAAACTCAATTCGGAGATGAACATGAACCTGATGATAATGCTAATAATGATGTTCATGTGGATGCTCAACCTAGTAATAACAATGATGTAGAAATTGAACCTGCTGTTGATCTTGATAACCCACAATCAAGAAACCAACATTATGATAAGAGAGATTTTGTTGCTAGGAGGCATAGTAAAGAAAGAGAACCATGGGTTCAGAAACCCATGCCCTTTCCTCCTAAACCATCCAAGTCAAAGGATGATGAGGATTTTGAGCGCTTTGCTGAAATGATTAGCCCTATTTTCTTACATATGCGCTTAACTGATATGCTTAAAGTAAATCCTTATGCTAAATACATGAAGGATATCATCACAAATAAAAGAAAGATACCGGAAGCTGAAATTTCCACCATGCTTGCTAATTACACTTTTAAGGGTGGAATACCAAAAAAACTTGGAGATCCGGGTGTTCCAACTATACCATGCTCCATTAAAAGAAATTATGTTAGAACTGCTTTATGTGATCTTGGAGCCGGTGTTAGTGTTATGCCTCTCTCTTTATATCGTAGACTTGAATTGAATAAGTTGACACCTACTGAAATATCTTTACAAATGGTTGATAAATCAACTGATATACCTGTCGATATTTGTGAGGATGTGCCTGTTGTGGTTGCAAATGTCACTATCTTAACGGACTTTATTATTCTTGATATTCCTGAGGACGATAGTATGTCTATTATCCTTGGTAGACCTTTTCTTAATACTACAGGGGATGTTATTGATTGCAACAAAGGCAATGTCACTTTTCATGTTAATGGTAATGAGCATACGGTACACTTTCCGAGGAAACAATCTCAAGTTCATAGCATCAATTCTATTGAAAATGTTCCAACCATCATTTTTGGAGGTTTTGAATTTCCTCTCCCTACTGTTAAGAAAAAGTATGATATTTTTATTGTTGGGGATTTTCATATCCCCGTTGAGGTAACTTAGTGTTATTCGAAATTTCTCCGGTTCCGTGTTATTCGGAATGAGTTTGTTAACAAGACTTGATCAACCTTGTTAGTGGATTCATTTTGATGATCATGAGATGGATGAAACTAGAAGGCACAACCCTCTGTACCCTCTTTTACTTTCTGTTATTTAGATTAAATAAAGCAAAAATAGTATTATCCGTCTGTTTTCTGAATTATCCGTGCAATAAAAAATAGTCTGAAAATAAAAGTGCTCCAAATGCCCTGCAAATTTAGTATGATTTTTTCTGGAATATTTGAGGATTTTAGGCACGGAAAACACTGCAGGAGGGCCAAGCACCAGGCCATGAGAGAGTAGGGTGCGCCCCCTGTCTCGTGGGCCCCTGGTGGCTCCCCTCCACTTATGCCAGCATCCACACATTCCATCTTCTACCCAAAAAATCCCCATCCAGCTCAAGCACGAGTTCTAGCTCGTTTTGCTGCGATTTTCGTTCTCTTAGCTCAAAGCTCCATTCACAAAACTGCTTAGGGAGATTGTTGCTTGGTATGTGACTCCTCCATTGGTCCAATTAGTTTTTGTTCTAGTGCTTTATTCATTGCAAATCCTTGCTGTCTTGGTGACCCTGTTCTTGAGCTTGCATGTTAAATTTTTGAGGTTCCAAGTAATTCTAATGCATGATATGGGCTGTAGGCACTTGTAGGAGTAGTTGCTATCAATCTTGTTTAGTTTTATGCACTTTTATTTTGAAGTTACTAAAATTTCAGAAATTTTCAGAAAAAGAAATATGCTTAGGAGAATGTACCAAGGTGGTTCCTCGGCAAAGAAAGGGCCAAGGATTGCTATACGTGAGCAAGATGTTGAATTGCCGAGGAATGCATATGTACGGGCTTGAGAGTGGCCATCCGATGATTTTATGGTCGAAGCAGGCTTCAAGGAGGAATTTGACACGTATGTGCGTAATGCTGAGCTGGAGGACTTCTTACAAGATAAGTGTCCTCAGTACTCTCAATTGACTGATTCCTCTGTGCGGAGGTTTAAATATAACTGTACACGTAATTCTCCTAGTGTCCTATTTGATATTTATGATACATCTTACACCATGGACTTAGAGGATTTTACAACTGCTTGCAAACTCTCGCAGTGGGGTAATATTAATGATCCTCCCAAATCTGAATTTAGAGATTTCCTTGCAAATATTACTGTGGGAGAATCTAGGGATGTAGCACAAGCTACCATATGGAGCATTCATTTTCCTGCTTTACATTACTTTGCTCTCTTTATTGGTAGATGCATTAACGGTAAGGACGAGGTATGTCACATGTGTGCACCTGATCTTTGTGTCCTCAAGAGTGCTGTGTCAGGTTATAAAGGTTATAACTTGGGGGCAATTGTTGCACGTAGGTTGCAGAATAATAGTAGAAAGGGAAATTTCTTTGGAGGAATTTATGCAACCTGTGTGGCTAATTTTCTTGGTATAGCCCCATGAGGAGATATGATAATGCCTCCTGTTTATTTGGATAAAGAAGCTATGTTTAGTCATCATTTTCTTGAGAGGAATGTACAATTCCTCCATTATCGACTAATCTATGATAGATGCAACGTCGTCCCAGTCACTCTTCCTGTTCCCTACCTTTTTGATTATTAGGCAAGAGGAAGATATGTTGTCACTAGGGAAGAAGCCACTGAATATGAGAGGGGAATGGAGGCAGCTCGCCAACACGCTGCTGCCGAGGAGGCTGTTGCCTCTGCATCTCAGTACAATCCCAGTTTCACTTATGGATATCAGCCAGGCGGTCCTTGGTATTAAACCAACTTAGGCCAAAAGCCTAAGCTTGGGGGAATACGTATTTCTCACCAACTTTACATTCATGTTCACACACTAGTCGTCGGTGCTCATACTCTTTCATTGTATTATCCATGCTAGTTTAAATTCCTTTTTCTAGTATTCTTCTTGTGTGTTTGATAAACCTTGAGAAAAACCAAAAAAATTAGTTAGTTTTATTTTCTTGCCTGTAGTAGAAATTAAAATGAAAACCTAAAAAGATTTCTAGTTCTTCTTTTTACTTGTTGGGAGCTTTTTCGTGTAAATAGTTTTATTTTCTTTTCTTTCTTCCGGGGGTCGAGAAGACCATATTGAAAATGCTTAGTGGCTCTCATATGCATGATTGATTATTTATATTTAGAGCCCATATTACTTGTCTTCTCTCCTGAGTTGAATGCACGTGCACTCTTATTATTATACACTTCGTTCGATCGTGCGAGTGAAAGGCAATAATGACGATATATGATGGACTTATTGGGATGAGAAAAGCTGGTATGAACTCGACCTCTCTTGTTTTTGTAAATATGATGATTCATCATTCCTGAGTCAGCTATTATGAAGAAAACATATTTGCAATGACATTGAGATTATAGTTACTTGTGCCATGCTTGATTAGCTATGAGTTATAATGGTTTACCTTGCGTGCCAACATGCTATTAGAATGATTATGATGTGGTATGATGGGATGGTATCCTCCTTTAAATGAATTGAGTGACTCCACTTGGCACATGTTCACGCATGTAGTTGAATCAAATCAATGCAGCCTTGACGATATTTATGTTCATGGTGGATTATATCCTACTCATGCTTGTATCCCGTATGAATTAATTTTAATGCATGCTTACGACTGTTGTCGCTCTCTCAATTGGTCGCTCCCAGTCTTTTGCTAGCCTTCACCTGTACTAAGCGGGAATACTGCTTGTGCATCCAAACTCCTTAAACCCCAAAGTTGTTCCATATGAGTCCACTATACCTTCCTATATGTGGTATCTACCTGCCGTTCCAAGTAAATTTGTATGTGCCAAACTCCAAACCTTCAAATGAAATTCTATTTTGTATGCTCGAGCAGCTCATGTAACAACTAGGGCTGCCTATATCTTCCATGCTAGGTGGGTTATTCTCAGAGGAGTGGACTCCACTGCTCATTCATGAGAAAGGGCGGTAACCGGGATGCCCAGTCCCATGATCCAAAAAGATCAAAGCAAATCAAAATAATTAAACAAAACTCCCCCAGGGCTGTTGTATGTTGGAGGCACTCATTGTTTCGAGCAAGCCATGGATTGATGCTTGTTGGTGGTTGGGGGAGTATAAACCTTTACCATTCTATTTGGTAACTGCCTATAATGCATTTAGTGTGGAAGATACAGCCATCTCATAGGTGTTGCGTTGACAGCAAAAGTATGCCGCTCAAAATGTTATTCAATATCTATTTTAAAATCAAGCTCTGGCACCTCTACAAATCACTGCTTCCCTTTGCGAAGGGCCTATCTATTTACTTGTATGTTGAGTCATCACCCTTCTTATTAAAAGCACCCGCTGGAGAGCGCACTGTCATTTGCATTCATTATTATTGGTTTATATTGGATATGACTTGAGTGGATCTCTTTTACCATGAATTACAATGTTTAGTCAGTCCTTGATCTTTAAAGGTGCTCTGCATTTATGTTTTTGCGGTCTCAGAAAGGGCTAGCGAGATACCATTTTGTTATATCATGTTATGATTATTTTGAGAAAGTGTTGTCATGCGAGTTTTATTATTATGACTCGCTAGTTGATATTGTCATTGATATGAGTAATTGTGAGACCTATGTGTTATTGTGAGTATGGTTAGTTCGTAATATTTGCTGAAACTTGAATGCTGGCTTTTCATGTTTACAACAACAAGAGCAAACAGAGTTTGTAAAAGTTTTTCTTTTTCACTATCAGTTTATCAACTGAATTGCTTGAGGACAAGCAAAGGTTTAAGCTTGGGGGAGTTGATACGTCTCCAACGTATCTACTTTTCCAAACACTTTTGCCCTTGTTTTGGACTCTAACTTGCATGATTTGAATGAAACTAACCCCGACTGACGCTGTTTTCAGCAGAACTACCATGATGTTGTTTTATGTGTAGAAAAGAAAAGTTCTCGGAATGACTTGCAAATCCATAGAGGGACTTTTCAGAATTAATAAGAATTTTTGGCAAAAGAATCAGGGCCAGGGGGCCCAAGGCCTGTCCACGAGACAAGGGGGCACGCGCCCCCTAGGGCGCGCCCCCCTATCTCGTGGGCCCCCTGGACCTCCTCCGACCTCAACTCCAACTCCATATGTACCGTCTCGCGGAGAAAAATATCAAAGAGAAAGTTCCATCGCGTTTTACGATACGGAGCCGCCGCCAAGCCCTAATCTCTCTTGGGAGGGCTGATCTGGAGTCCGTTCGGGGCTCCGAAGAGGGGGATTCATCGCCGTCGTCATCATCAACCATCCTCCATCACTAATTTCATGATGCTCATCGCCGTGTGTGAGTAATTCCATCGTAGGCTTGCTGGACGGTGATGGGTTGGATGAGATTTACCATGTAATCAAGTTAGTTTTGTTAGGGTTTGATCCCTAGTATCCACTATGTTCTGAGATTGATGTTGCTATGACTTTGATATGCTTAATGCTTGTCACTAGGGCCCGAGTGCCATGATTTCAGATCTGAATCTATTATGTTTTCATGAATATATGTGTGTTCTTGATCCTATCTTGCAAGTCTATAGTCACCTATTATGTGTTATGATCTGACAACCCCGAAGTGACAATAATCTGGACACTTCTCGGTGATGACCATAGTTTGAGGAGTTCATGTATTCACTATGTGTCAATGCTTTGGTCCGGTTCTCTATTAAAAGGAGGCCTTAATATCCCTTAGTTTCCACTAGGACCCCGCTGCCACGGGAGGGTAGGACAAAAGATGTCATGCAAGTTCTTTTCCATAAGCACGTATGACTATTTACGGAATACATGCCTACATTACATTGATGAACTGGAGCTAGTTCTATATCACCCTATGTTATAACTATTGCATGATGAATCGGATCCGGCATAATTATCCATCACTGATCCATTGCCTACGAGATTTTCATATATTGTTCTTCGCTTATTTACTTTTCCTTTGCTACTATTACAACTACTACAAAAACCCCAAAACATTTATCTTTTCTGTTGCTACTGTTACCATTACTATCATACCACTTTTGCTACTAAATACTTTGCTGCAGATACTAAGTTATCCAGGTGTGGTTGAATTGACAACTCAACTGCTAATACTCAAGAATATTCTTTGGCTCCCCTTGTGTTGAATCAATAAATTTGGGTTGAATACTCTACCCTCGAAAGCTGTTGCGATCCCCTATACTTGTGGGTTATCACCTGTCATAGCGAACAGTGTTCGGCTTCCCATTAGTGTTCTGCTCCTTAGTTTCTGTGCTTCAATAATAGCTATCTCCACGTGTCGAGTGAATACGAGGAGCCGGGGCAATTTTACATTTGCCACCCTGACCCTGTAAGCGAACTATCTATTCGAAGAGACAGGGATCCTCAGATCTAAATCTCACCTTCTTCTCCCAAGCAAGCATTCAACAGAGCGCATCCAGAAAAACCATTCCATCATGGTCGGTCGCCGCAGCTCCTCTTCTCGCTCCCTTAGTTCTAAGCCAGGTGATTGGGAAAAGTGTTCTGTCCCCCATAGCTGTTTAATAGAGTTGCAGACCCAAGGGTTTCTTCCACCTGCATACATGGTCCCTGTCCGAGCCGGACTAGCCACCTATAATGGCGGGGAACAAGCAGAGAGCTTTCCTAATCCATCTCAGGGGGAGCGGGTATGCCTTGTCCCATATTTGCTAAGAGGACTCGGGTTTCCAATCCACCGATTCCTCCGTGGGCTCCTGGAGTTCTATGGCCTCCAGCTGCATAACTTCACCCCCGCCTCCATACTGCACATCGCAGGTTACGTTGCCCTTTGCGAGCTATTTCTGGGCTGCGAGGCTCATTTCGAGTTATGGAAGAGGCTATTCTGCCTCGTCCCTCATAATCAGGAGGGATCTATATATCAAGTGGGCAGAGCCGAAATATGGCGCGTCGCCCAGATCAGATACTTGTCCGGCACTCCAAAGAAGGCATCCGAAGACTGGCCTTCAGAGTGGTTTTATGTAGATGTTGTTCCCCTTCCGGATCCAATCCGGACGGGCCTTCCTAAGTTCACTAACGCTCTTCTGAAGAAACGCCAAAGCTGGCGCCCTCGGAGCCCCTAGGAGGAAGATGACAGAGAAGTCCACTTCTTGATGGACAGGATAAAAACACTGGCCCAATCAGGACTGACAATAATCGAAGCTAGGTCAATATGCATAATGCGGGGGGTGCAGCCACTTCAATATCGGGGGAAGCCCATGTGGCACTTCAACGGGGAAGGAGATGCCACCCACTGTGGTCGTAAAGGTCCGGACTCCGCCACTGCTCTGGCGAGAATATTGTTCGATTTATATAAAGGAGAAGAAGAGCAGTTCCTCCGCATTAAGCTGCGGGATGGGTTTTCCATGTACAACCCCCAAGCTGGGTAAGCCATTACCCTTTACTCAACTCTGTCCATTCTTGCATCCTTTGTCACAATCATTTGCCTTTCTATTTCAAAGCAGGAACTGAGGAAGGGCGTGAAAGAGTTCAATAGCCCATCTCCGCAGCCAGAGGATCCTGGCCGGACTCTCGACCCCGGACTCGAAGAAGATCCGGATATATCTGTGGACCTTGTCAATGGGACATTTTACCAGGCAAGTTGTGACGACACCTTGGTGGTCATCATCGCTGATTATCCCGGACTGCTCCCTGTATCATATGTTAGTAAAGTTGAAGTCCTAACTTCGAAAAAGGATTCCTTCTTTATACCATACCTTATGCACATATATCACACTTTTATAGAGACGGCCATCGGGATGCGGCGCCGAGCCCCTGGGGGCTCATCAGCAAAGGCATCCAAGCCAGGCAGGCTTAAGAGGAAGGCGATTAGGATTGAAACGCCGTCGCAGAGGTATAATTTGAAACCTGCTATGTGATTATCATCTTTGAAATGTAACAGCGTCCATCATGACCTGGTAGAAAGAGTAGTCACCGGACTGTATCCGGAGACCCTGCCGGCCACGCCTCCACCAGCCGGATTCCAGAACCGGCCTCACGAGGGGAGGCTAATGTGGGGACTGTCGGTGTCAAAATCGGCGGATCTCGGGTAGGGGGTCCCGAACTGTGCATCTAAGGCTAATGGTAACAGGAGACTGGGGACACGATGTTTAGCCAGGTTCAGGCCCTCTCGATGGAGGTAATACCCTACTTCCTGCTTGATTGATCTTGATGATATGAGTATTACAATAGTTGATCTACCACGAGATCAGAGAGGCTAAACCCTAGAAGCTAGCCTATGGTATGATTGTTGTTGTTCTACGGACTAAACCCTCCGGTTTATATAGACACCGGAGGGTGATAGGGTTACACAGAGTCGGTTACAGAGAAGGAGATCAATAATCCGGATCGCCAAGCTTGCTTTCCACGCAAATGAGAGTCCCATCCGGACACGGGACAAAGTCTTCAATCTTGTATCTTCATAGTCCAACAGTCCGGCCAAAGTACATAGTTCGGCTGTCCGGATACCCCCTTATCCAGGACTCCCTCAGTAGCCCCTGAGCCAGGCTTCAATGATGATGAGTCTGGCATGTAGATTATCTTCGGCATTGCGTGGCAGGTTCCATCTCTGCATACTCCAAGATAAATGCTAAACACAAGGACCGTGTCCGGCTCTGCAAGACAAATTTCATATACCACCGTAGAGAGAATAATAGACCACGAATCTAATCTGCTGATAACTCTTCGTAGCGTGACATCACGCCACAATCCGGTCATTGTTCGAACCGTTTTCTACAACCTGCTTCCACACATGTTGCGAGGCAGTTTCCTTGGCACGTCTTATCAAAGCAGAGATCGTGTCCCCTTATCGCGGGGTTCTCTTCAATACGGGCGTGGGTAACCCAACTGAACCACCAATCGCAGTGAGTGGGGAACAAGCAGGTTCCATTAGGCAAGCGGCGAGGCACAAAGTTTCATTGCCTCTATAAAAGGGGAAGGCCTCTCCCTTTCTACCCACGTCTTGATGGAGTATTCATCTTCCCCTTCTACTCGTCCCTTTCTTTTCGCCCGAGCCCTAGCGCCCAAGCATTCATCTTCCCACCAACAAAAGGTTTCCCAAAAATGTCCGGATCCAGAGCGGGAGGCAAGTGGATGGCCTCCTCCGTCCAGTAGAAGGATATTAAAAAACTTTGGGTGGCCGGGTATCTGGCCAAGAAAACCGGCCACCGTCTCCCGACGGTGGGACAAATTGTCCCTACTCCGGAGCCCCATGAGAGGGTCCTTTTCCTCCCCCATTTCGTCTGCCGGCTAGGGTTTCCCCTTCACCCTTTTGTTCGCGGCATCATGTATTACATTACTACGGGATTGATTTTCATGATCTATCCCCCAATTCTTTCCTCAACATCTCGACGTTTATCGTCGTGTGCAAAGCCTTTCTTCGCATGTCGCCGCACTTCGGACTATGGCTGAAGATATTCAATGTGAAGCCCAAGGTGGTGAATGGCGAACACGCCGAGTGTGGAGGCGCCATGGCGAGCAGGATGCCCAAGGTCACATGGCCGACAGGTACTTTCAACGATTCCGTCAAGGAGTGGCAGCAACAGTGGTTCTACATTATTGAGCCGCGCGGCAAAAAATGGGCCGCTGCTCCCGAGTTTCGATCTGGAGCCGCCTTGTGGCTTACGTCCTGGCCCAAGAATTGCGTGAACTGGTCGTCGTCTGACGAACTGTCAGTAATCCAGGCGCGTGTCAAGGGTATGGAGGATAGGGCCATTAGGCTTTTTGACGTAGTCCAGGTGATGCTAGTCCGCCTGATCCTTCCTTGTTAGCACAAAAGCTGCAATTTGTGGGAGTATGACCCGACCGAGCACCAGACCCTGCGGGAGCTTTTTGGCTCCTAGCACAAGGACATCTGGAAGGTGCTCTTCAATTCCGACAAACCATGGTTGGACTCCACCGTGGACCGCGGGTACCAACTGTCCCGCCCCGCAAGTCCGGTAAGTCATCATTATATATATCTCGACCATCCGCATGTCTCATTGGAGATGTATTTTTAACGTGCTTTTCCACGATCACCTCAGGGATGGACGAAGAAGGAGGGGCAGATTCATTATCCGGCCCAGTTGCCGGAAGAACCAACCGGACCACTTCTGACGAAGATGCTGGTCCCAGCGCCTTACGAGGTGCCGAAGAAAGAGGCCAACAAAAAGGCCAAGGAGACTAGGAGCGGCCTCCGTCGTCGTGGAGCTTCGGACATGAAGTCCGAAGACTCCAGTGACCATCCCTCCTCTGAGGAGGACAAGGAGGAGGAAGAGGACGAGGAGGAGGAACAGGACAAGGAGGAAGGAGAGTACGAGTCCCCTACGAGGGGGAGGAAGAAAAGGACAACCTCCTCATCCTTGGAGGAAGATTCGCCTAAGAGGGGAAGAACACACATCCCCGAGGCGTCCACCACGGCTACCAACAGCAGCCCGGAGCGGGATCCCAGGGCCCAGCCCCTGGTAAACTCGTAAGTGCATGAAATCTGAACGTGTAGATGCATCCGGAATTACTAGAGTGTAATATTTCGATTTGCACCGTACTTTTTTACAGTCTGGCGAGGTCTCCTGCCGAACAGTCCTCATTGGAGGATTCGTTGAGTTTCGATGCCGTGGAGAGTGAGACACCTCCAAGGGCCCATCCCCAAAGCCTGGTTGTGACACCGAGGTGTCGTCCAAAAAGTAGCTGAGCCAGGGGGCGTACCTCGAGGGCCGGACACGCGGGAGCGGCGGTTCCCATGAACGTCGACGGCGGGGGGGGCGATCTTGGATTCGGCCCACAGCCGGACACAGTCCCGGAGACCCTTGAGGCTGTGGGATCAGGCAGGCAGCCCATCTTGACTGGAGGGGGCGATCCTGCTCCACCTGCGACCTCTGTCCAACCAAAGGTGTCGGGCGGCCTATTGGCTGGAGAGCGCTTCCATCATTGATGAACATCGCGCCCTTATGGGCGCGGTGATAGAAAAGATTCAGGCCGCTGAGAGCGGACTGAATGAATCCTGCATCAGCCTTATAAAAGGCTTGGAGGTATGTTTAGAAGACTGTCATAGTATAGATAGTAGCCCCTGATACACTGTTCGGAGAGGACATGAACCGGACAGGGGATCAAATTTCCGTCCGCAAGAGACTCAGCTAATGACATATATTTATTTCTTTATGAATCAGGCGTCTACAGTGACTGCCTCCTCACATACTGCGGAGGTGTCCGAACTCAAATGGAGTCTAGAGTGGGCCCAAGAGGAACTCGGCCGAGTGAAGAAGCAGCTGGAGGAAAAACAAGGTATGTTGAAACTTTTAGTAAGTTTTAGCACAAGTAGGTAGTTGTGTCTAACGTAAAGCATTTATAACACGCACTCTAGGGGCAAATGCCAAAATTGAGGCACTCAAGAAGGCTGTTGCCTTGGCCGAAAAGAAGGCAGCCGCGGAGCAGGCTCTCCGCGAGAAGCACGAGGCCAGGGTCGTGGAAGCTGAACGAGAGCTTCAGGAGGCCGTGAAGAAGAGCGAGACTTTGGAGCAGAGTCTATTATTGAAAGAACCCGAACTCGTCCAAGCTGTCCAGACCGCAAATGATGCTCGGAATGAAGCCCAGGCTGCTCTGAAGGATATTCAGCAGGCGCGGAAGATTGCGGCTGGTAAAGGTTTTTCTTATTCAAAGCGATTTGTATGTGATCGCAGGGAAGATTCATGGTGACCCATTGAATCCTGATTTTTCCAAGGGCGTTTGCGGATCCGCCGCGCAACATATCTGATGCTGCCCAATTCTGCCGAGCTGAGGAGAAGGAAACTATGGAGAAGCTCTTCTGGTCGCAGTATTTGGCGTCGAATTATCCGGTGCCATTTGTCGACCAACTGAAGCAGCTAATCAAACTGCACCAGGCGGCCGAACTAGCCATGAAGGATTTGGTTATCCAGCTCTGGCCCGTCGAGCTGAAAGGGCAACTATCCCTAGGTGGTTTTGGTAATTCCTAACAACATATAGCTCATTGAGCTTATACTATTCCAAGACAAATATTTCAGGAAAGCTCAATGAATGACATGGCATGGATGAGCAAAGTGGATCCCTCAAATTGCTAATGATAAAAGGATTGGCTCAAGCTTCAAGCTCAAGACTCTACCTTTTATATTTTAGTGATCCAAGATCACATTGAGTCTGTAGGAAAAGCCAATACTATCAAGGAGGGATGAGGTGTTGCTTAATGAGTTTCTTGCTTCATAGTGCTTAGTGATATGCTCCAAGACCCTCAACTACTTTCCCACATCCACATATGACCTGAACCAAAAGTCCAACTCGCCCCCACCAATTCTTTCTATTCGGCGCCACCGAGTTCAGATGTCTTAGCCACTGCCAAAAACCCTAGGCAAATCGGTCTTATGGATAGGGATCTCGGTCTCACCGAGATGGGATTATAATCTCTCTGTTTCCCTTCATAACATTTCGGTCTCACCGAGATGAGCGATCGGTCCCACCGAGATTGCAATGTAAACTCTCTGTTTCCCTTTCGTAACATTTCGGTCTCACCGAAATGAGCGAACTGGTCCCACCAAGTTTACCTGACCAACTCTCGGGTTAGCTAATTACCAAAATCGGTCTCACCGAGTTTGTGTAATCGGTCTGATTACGTTATGCCCTAACCCTAACCATATCAGTCCTACCGAGTTGCATGTCGCTCCCACCAAAAACCCTAACGGTCACTAGGTTTACTAAATTGGTCTAACCGAGTTTGTTGATTCGGTCCCACCGAGATTGGTAAATTTTGTGTAATGGTTAGATTCTGTGTGGAGGCTATATATACCCCTCCACCTCCTCTTCATTCGTGGAGAGGGCCATCAGAACAAACCTACACTTCCAACTTACCATTTCTGAGAGAGAACCACCTACTCATGTGTTGAGACCAAGATATTCCATTCCTACCATATGAATCTTGATCTCTAGCCTTCCCCAAGTTGCTTTCCACTCAAATCTTCTTTCCACCAAATTAGAATCCTATGAGAGATAATTGAGTGTTGGGGAGACTATCATTTGAAGCACACGAGCAAGGAGTTCATCATCAACACACCATTTGTTACTTCTTGGAGAGTGGTGTCTCCAAGATTGGCTATGTGTCACTTGGGAGCCTCCGACAAGTTTGTGGAGTTGAACCAAGGAGTTTGTAAGGGCAAGGAGATCGCCTACTTTGTGAAAATCTACCGCTAGTGAGGCAAGTCCTTCGTGGGCGACAACCATGGTGGGATAGACAAGGTTGCTTCTTCGTGGACCCTTCCTAGGTGGAGCCCTCCGTGGACTCGCGTAACCATTACCCTTCGTGGGTTGAAGTCTCCATCAATGTGGATGTACGATAGCACCACCTATCGGAACCACGGCTCAAAAATCACCGTGTCTCCAAATTGCGTTTGAAATCTCCAAACCATTCCCTTTACATTCTTGCAAGTTGCATGCTTTATTTTCCACTGCTCATATACTCTTTGCATGCTTGCTTGAATTGTGTTAAGATTGCTTGACTTGTGCTAAGTTTGCTAAAATCTGCCAAAGACTAAAATTGGGAAAAGGTTAAGTTTTTATTTGGTCAAGTAGTCTAATCACCCCCCTCTAGACATACTTCAAGATCCTATAAGTGGTATCAGAGCTTTGTTCTCCATTTGCTTTGATTTCCATAGCTTTTGGTGGTCATAGCCTTGGTTTCACAACCTAGGAGAGTATGGCGTCTAGCGAGGGAAACTACCACCGTAGGGGTCCTTACTTTGATGGTACTAATTTTGCTAGTTGGAAGCATAAGATGAAAATGCATATTCTCGGACATAACCGCGCCGTTTGAGCTATTATGTGTATTGGCTTGCAAGGTGAATTCTTTGATGGGAGAGAACCAAACCGTGAAGCTAGCGCGGAAGAGTTGAAGATGTTGCAATATAACAGTCAAGCTTGTGATATCCTCTTCAACGGATTGTGCCCCGAAGAATTCAACAAAATCAGCCGTCTTGAGAATGCAAAGGAAATTTGGGACACTTTGATTGATATGCATTAAGGTACCGACTCCGTCAAGGAATCCAAATTGGATGTGCTTCAGAGTCAACTTGACAAGTTCAAGATGAAGGATGGTGAAGGTGTCGCTGAAATGTACTCTAGGCTTGCTCTCATCACAAATGAGATTGCTGGCTTAGGAAGTGAAGAGATGACCGACAAATTCATCATCAAGAAGATCCTAAGAGCCTTGGATGGAAAATATGATACTTTGTGCACATTGATCCAAATGATGCCCAACTACAAGAATCTCAAGCCAACGGAGGTCATCGGAAGAATTGTTGCTCATGAGATGTCACTCAAGGATAAGGAGGAGCTGCACAACAAGTCAAGCGGTGCTTACAAAGCCTCATGTGAATCTCCCACATCATCAAGTGAGAAACAAACCTTTAATGAAGAATTGAGCCTAATGGTGAAGAACTTCAACAAATTCTACAAGAGTAGAAGCAAGGAAAGAAGTTCAAAGTCAAGGTCCTACAATGACAAAAGATCTACCAGTCGAGAGCAAAATTGCTACAACTGTGGAAGACCCGGACACTATTCCAATGAGTGTACAGTTCCCTACAAAAGAAGAGAAGATTCACCTAAGAGGAGAAGTAGAAAAGAAGAATCACCGCCAAGAGAGAGAAGGAGTAGAGATGATCGTTATGAACGAAGAACATCCCCGAGAAGCAAGGATTCGGAAAGGAAGGACAAGTCATCAAGGAGCTACAAAAAACGAAGACATCAAGCTCATGTTGGTGAATGGGTATCCGGTTCCGACTCTGAACATCACTCCGAGAGAAGCTATCACTCCGACTCTGAACATACTTAAGATGAAGGTGTTGCCGGTCTAGCACTTGTGTCAACCAACTCCCATGACATATTGGATTCACCAAATGAAGGACTTGGAAGATGCTTCCTGGCTAAAGGCCCAAAGGTAACACATCCCGAGTATGTTGATTTCAATAGTGATGAAGATGACTTGCTAGGTGATGATGATTTACTTATTGATAACTCTAGTGATGAATACTATGATGAAATGTCAATTAATCATGCTAATCAAGATAAAACAAATGACGATGATAAGGAGAATATTGAGCTCCTAACTAAAGAACTAAACACTCTCAAGTTAGCTCATGAAACTATCTTAGGGGATCATCAAGAACTTTTAAGGACTCATGAGAAGTTACGCTTTGAAAAGCTCAACCTTGAGCAAGAGCATGTCTTAAAGGCAATCAATGATGATATTCGCAAGAAAGTTCTTCTTACATTGCCAAGCGTTTACTCTTATCTACTTACATGCCTCAAATCAAGTCTAGTAACAAAAACAAGAAGGATTCTTCCTCTAGTAGTAAGAGTCATCATACTAAATCCAATATTGTTGCTTCTAGTAGTTCTCTTGATTCCACTAATGATTCTCTTAATCAAGTTACACTTGGGCAAGAAAATAGTTCATTGAAGGGAATCACAGAGAAAGGTGTTTACAAGAGCCTTGCCGGGAGTAAGCAATTCGAGGAAATTGTACGCAAGCAAGGAAGGAACGGGAAGAACCAAGGTGTTGGTTTTGAACGAAAGTTCAATGCCAATGGAGTTGAGTGGGAAGAAGATCAATACCCCAAGACGAAGTTTGTTCCTCAACAAGAGAAGTATGATCCTACTTCATTCAAAGGGACACAAGCTCAAGATGATCTTCCACCACAAGACCACAAGCAAAAAGGCAAGGATGAGCTTCAAGAGGAGATTGATGAATTTGAAGAAGCTCCCAAGGCCTTGGTCAAGTGGATTCCCAAGACTACATCAAGCTCTACTTCATCAAGTACGACTACAACTCCAAGGATTCCCATCAATATGGTGTGGATCCCGAAGAAGAACTAGAGAGTTCATGAGGGTGACTTTGCCAACATTCTTCACTCATATCATTTTGGCAAGGACAAGTGCAATCAACTTTCACATCTTGCACTAGTTCAAGGAGTCACAAACCCTCTTGTTGGTAAGACAAGGGACAAGGTAACCTAATGCTTTCATAGACATCATCTTATGTGTGCATCACTCTATGTCTATGGATATCCTTGTTTGTTCCTTGTGGGACTAACCCGTGTAGGTATTGAAAGTGCAACTCACTCCAAAGGATTGCTCCAAATGATCTACATCAACATTGAGCATCCACATCTTCAACACCTGCATGAAGTCATCATCGACAAAACCCAAGGTTAGTTCATCCCTCTATAGGGGGAATCTCACATCTAGGGGGAGCTTTACTCTAAGAATTGAGCTAAAGCAACTCTAATGGTGTGAACACATCAATGCATTATGTAAAAGTGGTAACCCCACTTGAGCTTAAACGATGAGTATGACCTATGATCAAATGTTCTCATTTGACTCCTAAGTCAATATACTCATATATAGATGACCTAGTCATCGCCAATTGCTTGATAGATGCTAGAATTGGTTGTGCATGCTTTGCCACGTATTTCATTTGTCATTTTATTGTGTGAGCATGTTGGTTGCATAGTTTACTCATTCAAGGACATCCACTTGTAGTTTTGCTTGTTTGGCTTCTTTTTCTTTTGGCCAAGCAGATGGACAAGAATGCCTAAGAACCTTCTCTAGCTATCTATGCTTTTCTTGTCTCAAACTCTATTCATGCTACAACACAAAATTTGATCAAGTCATATTTGAACCACTCTGTATGAGGAGCACTCGGAGTCCCCGATTCGTCATAGACTTAAACTTCCAAAACTTCTTTATGTGTTTCGGTCTGACAGATTCTTCATTTTGGTCATACCGAGATCACTAAGTCGATCTAGGTTTTCAATCTCGGTGCAACCGATTTGATCATTTCGGTCTCACCGAATTGCAGTAACTGCTTGCAGTAATGCATCTCGGTGCCATCGAGTTGTTCCACTCGGTCACACTGACATGGTTGGGCTATATATACCCAAGGGCAAATTTTTTGGAAATTTCTCCGAACAGTTTCGCTCGCGCTCAGCCTGCTCTGCCTCCAGGGTCTCCGGATTATTGTCCTCATCGCCAGCCACCTCCCGCCGCTGGTCTCCGCCACCGTCAACAGGAATCTCCACCGCCGTTG
This sequence comes from Triticum aestivum, assembly GCF_018294505.1. NCBI lineage: Eukaryota > Viridiplantae > Streptophyta > Magnoliopsida > Poales > Poaceae > Triticum > Triticum aestivum. The sequence goes on from NC_057807.1 coordinate 563,469,199, forward strand.
CCGCCGTAGCCAGTCCATCGCTGAGCTAGGGTATGGACTTGATCACTGTGCTATCCCTATCTGATTCCTAGCACATTGAGTTCGTCATGAAACTTGCCACGATTGAAACTATCTCATCTAGTCAAAACTATCCGTAGATTAGGTTTGGATTGAAAATTTAGGGTTAGGTTTCCGTCGAAACCATCTTGGACCCACCGAGTTGTAGAAATCGGTTCCACCGATTTGGCCAAGGCCATTGCACTTGTGATTCTCGGTCTGATCGAGAATTGCAAATCGGTGTGACCGAGTTCAGAACTTTGTGAAACCCTAGCAGTCTCGGTGCCACCGAACTGTGACTCAGTCTTACCGAGTTCACTAGTTTAGGTTCCTAAAGCTGCTTCGGTATCACCGAGTTCACAAATTGGTTGATCCGAAATGCTTTCTGTGGACAACTAAAACTAAGTTTTTAACTCAATCTTTTGCAAAAACCTGGGTATTTTGTGACGTTTATCCTCTCTATCTCATCTACATCTATTCATAGGGTCAGCAGTCAGTGTTTGCAACATGTCTGATCAAAGTGACAGCCAGAACAGGGAAGAGGATCAGGTTCCTTTGAGTGAGGGCACTAGTCCCTCTAGTTCCTCAGATGAGGGCAGCAGGAGCACCCCAAGAAACTTACCCAAAGCTGTCACCAGGAACAGGAAGAAGAAAACCTCAGACTCTAAGGATGAAGACTATGTGGCAGAAGAGGATGAAGCCACCTCCAGGAAAGTGCTCAAGAAGGAGTATTGGCACTGCTGCAGCCACCAAGCCAGGTCTAAACAAGAAAGTCCCTGCCAAGAGGACTCCTATGCTGAAAGTCAGAGCATCAACTCAGGAAACTAAGAGATCAGGACCCAAGGAGCCAGAAGTGGTTGAAAAGAAGAGGAAGGAAAGGGTCAAGAAGACCATGGCTAGGGTTGTCGGAAAGCCTTCCATGATGGAAGAGGAAGAAGCAGAGGCTGCTGCTCCAGCTCCCAAAGCTCAGAAGCTCATGGGTGATGCCATCAGGTCAGGGGCTACTACACCAAAGCCTAAAGAAGCACCTAAGGCTGCTTCGAAGCCCAAGTGTGTACCAAAGAGGAATACCAGGAACATCCCAGCTGCTGAAAAGAACAAGGCCCCAGTGCCTGAAGTTGTTGCAGAAGAAGAAGATGATGAAGAGCAAGTTCTGAGAAAGTTGAAGCCTAAAATTCCAGATCATAACGATGCTCATCCTGTTGCTGAGAACATGAAGCTGATAAAGGATGCAGGACTCAGATAGTGGAGGTTGTCTGATCCTTATGCAGTCAGGAGGAGAACTGCTGTGGACTACATGTTCCATACAAAAGAACAGCAAGACTTCTATGAGACTGTGCTGCTGGACAAGAAACCAATAGTCTGTGATATGAGATGGGTAGATTGGAAATACATCCAGGAGAATGAGGAACACTACCCAGGAGTGTTTGATAGTTTCAAGGGTTGTGGAGTGGATAACTTTGTTGGGCAGAAGCTCACAAAGTGGAATGATGAGCTCATAATGCAATTCTACTCTACAGCACACTTCTATCCAGATGGCAGAATAGTTTGGATGTCTGAAGGTACAAGGTACCAGTCTACTATTGAAGAATGGGCAAATCTGATCAATGCACCAAAGGAGAAAGAGGATGACTTGGATGTCTATGCCAAGAAGAAAATGGATCACAACACCATGGCACACATGTACAAGGAGATCCCAAATGATGCTGTTGAAACTCACAAGTTTGGATCTGTACATTTCCTTCTGTCAGGACTGCCAACCATCAACTGGATCCTCAGGCACACACTCTTGCCCAAGTCAGGTGATCATAACATGATCAGAGGCCATGCTATTAATCTGCTACACTTATTTGATGTGCCTGAAAAGTTCAAGGTCATGAGCCTCATTGTTGAAACTATCAAGAGGACAGCTGCAGATCAGAAGAGAAGTTGTGGGTATGCCCCACAGATCCAGGAGCTGATTAACTCCAAGATGGGCACTGGCACTTACTTGTTGGACAAGGAACACATGCCTATCTATCCAGACTTCGAGGACAACCAAGTGGTTATGGATGAAAATGAACCATCTTCAGTGCAATCACAAGCAAAGAAGGAGAAGGCAAGGACTGAGAAGGCTGCGAAGATGCCAACAATTGATGAGGCAGCTGAGTATTTCCTGAAGAGCAAACAAGACCAGCTTGGTTACTTGATAGCATCCACTCTAAGGATTGAGAAAGGGTTGGCCACCCTGACTCAAAACCAGGAGTGCCTGGAGAGGATCATGGATCAGAAGTTCTATGACTTGGATGTGAAAGTAACTGAGATCCAGTCTGTTGTTGAGCAACTCCAAGATGACATGCAGGAGAGGAAGGGCAATACAACCACTAAGGCATTTGCCAGAGTGCCTAGAGCTCAGAGATTAGCTGCTGTGCCTGTGACAGACACAAGAGCAACATCATCTGCACCTGCTACAGCTTCAGTGCCACCAGCTCCAGCATCTACTCCACAAGCTCCAACTTCATCAACTGGTGCCTTCGTCCTTGGAGTCATATCTACACCACCACATCAAGACCAAGCCTGAGAGACGACATAGTACTATGCATTTTCTAGGAACTTTTTGGTAACTTGTTGCCAAAGGGGGAGAAAAATGTATAGATCATAGGCTTCGAGAGAGAGAGAGAGTTTGCTTTTGTTCTCTCTTGTCTTTGTGGTTGAACTTTATTTTCTTTCGCTTACTTGAGATACTTTATTGCATATGTGATACAATGATGATCATGTGTTTGATCATATGCTACATTAATGCTTGTTGGATGACATTATCCTTTTTATCTCAATACGATCATTCACTTTGCTTGGTGATGAGTGCATGTATTTTGAATATTATCATGTTTTAGCGCTCCACCAAGATGTATGTGACATGGAAGAGTAACTCATGAACCTAACTCTATGTGCATTTGCAGTCCAAAGAAAATCTTAAACTATGCACAAATTTAGGGGGAGCTCTCACATTTCACATACTTCTCAAAGCGACGATATTTTTCAATCTTATTATCATTTATCGAAGCTTTGATCTATATGTTGTCATCAATTACCAAAAAGGGGGAGATTGAAAGTACAACTATCCCTAGGTGGTTTTGGTAATTCATAACAACATATAGCTCATTGAGCTAATACTATTCCAAGAAAAATATTTTAGGAAAGCTCAATAAATGGCATGACATGGATGAGAAAAGTGGATCCCTCAAATTGCTAAGGATAAAAGGATTGGCTCAAGCTTCAAGCTCAAGACTCTACATTTTATATTTTAGTGATCCAAGATCACATTGAGTCTATAGGAAAAGCCAATACTATCAAGGAGGGATGAGGTGTTGCTTAATGAGTTTCTTGCTTCATAGTTCTTAGTGATATGCTCCAAAACCCTCAACTACTTTCCCACATCCACATATGACCTGAACCTAAAGTCCAACTCGGCCCCACCGATTCTTTCTATCTGGCGCCACCGAGTTCAGATGTCATAGCCACTGCCACAAACCCTAGGCAAATCGGTCTTACGGATAGGGATCTCGGTCTCACCGAGATGGGATTGTAATATCTCTATTTCCCTTCATAACTTTTCTGTCTCACCGAGATGAGCGATCGGTCCCACCGAGATTGCAATGTAAACTCTGTTTCCCTTTCGTAACATTTCGGTCTCACCGAAATGAGCGAACCGGTCCCACCGAGTTTACCTGACCAACTCTCGGGTTAGCTTATTACCAAAATCAGTCTCACCGAGTTTGTGTAATCGGTCTCACCGAGATTACGTTATGCCCTAACCCTAACCATATCAGTCCTACCGAGTTGCATGTCAGTCCCACCGAAAACCCTAACGGTCACTAGGTTTACTAAATCGGTCTGACTGAGTTTGTTGATTCAGTCCCACCGAGATTGGTAAATTTTGTGTAACGGTTAGATTCTGTGTGGAGGCTATATATACCCCTCCACCTCCTCTTCATTCGTGGAGAGAGCCGTTAGAACAAACCTACATTTCCAACTTACCATTTCTGAGAGAGAACCACCTACTCATGTGTTGAGACCAAGATATTCCATTCCTACCATATGAATCTTGATCTCTAGCCTTCCCCAAGTTGCTTTCCACTCAAATCTTCTTTCCACCAAATCCAAATCCTGTGAGAGAGAATTGAGTGTTGGGGAGACTATCATTTGAAGCACATGAGCAAGGAGTTCATCATCAACACACCATTTGTTACTTCTTGGAGAGTGGTGTCTCCTAGATTGGCTAGGTGTCACTTGGGAGCCTCCGACAAGTTTGTGGAGTTGAACCAAGGAGTTTGTAAGGGCAAGGAGATTGCCTACTTTGTGAAGATCTACCGCTAGTGAGGCAAGTCCTTCGTGGGCGAAGACCATGGTGGGATAGACAAGGTTGCTTCTTCGTGGACCCTTCTTGGGTGGAGCCCTCCGTGGACTCGCGCAACCGTTACCCTTCATGGGTTGAAGTCTCCATCAACGTGGATGTACGATAGCACCACCTATCGGAACCACGGCTCAAGAATCACCGTGTCTCCAAATTGTGTTTGAAATCTCCAAACCCTCCCCTTTACATTCTTGCAAGTTGCATGCTTTATTTTCCGCTGCTCATATACTCTTTGCATGCTTGCTTGAATTGTGTTAAGATTGCTTGACTTGTGCTAAGTTTGCTAAAATCTGCCAAAGACTAAAATTGGGAAACGGTTAAGTTTTTATTTGGTCAAGTAGTCTAATCACCCCCCTCTAGAGATACTTCAAGATCCTACACAAGCCCATTCCGAGCAGTTTCTTTGGGCTCGTGAAGCGAATGGTGAGTGCCTGCCCTCGGCTGGACGTGATTAAGCGGTCGGTTTGCATAGAAGGTGCACGAATGGCATTTGCCCGTGCGAAAGTGCACTGGGGGAAGCTTGATGCTAAGAAGCTGATGACCGAGGGGCCGCCAGAGGGGAAGGAGCACCGCAAGCCCTAATTATATTATGATGGTGTCCTGAAGGGGGCCTGCCTTGTGGCAGAGCAATGTGCGAAAAAAATTATTTTCCCCTAAAGGCTGTTGTGATGTCCTTTGTAAGGCGAAACAAAGTCACTTTTATGTATGTGCCTGTTATATGTAAATTTTATTCCTGCGCGGCTGTTTTATATGTTAATCTTGAGAGTTGGCCAGTCGTCGGCTTCTGCCCCCATGTAGGAACTAGGGGGGTGTTCGGGATACATCTGAACGCTCTTTATCCCATTCTTGGGTCTGTGAAGGAGGTGTTGAGCACAGCGAACCAAGCAATCAGACTATAGGGCTTTATTACTCTCACTTAGCCATAGGAATTTGAGTATGGGAGGCGCAACCCCTGGTGTTCAGAAGACCGCACGAGGGGCTCTAATAGCGCCTGATCGATAGATCGATCCTTCGCACTCTACATTTTATTATGGCATTATGCGGAATAAATCCTTAAAGATTTTACAACCTCTCGAACAGCTGACCAGCTCTCGCCTTATCATGACAGTCAGTTTTCGGCTTTCTCTGCTGAGGTGTTCGTCCGGAAGAACTCGGACACAATCGCAGCAGTTCTCCCAGCGCTACCTTAGCCGATATTGCAGAATGTAAGGTACCAAAACATGGGAGCCGGGCAAACCCAACTAATGACCCAAGACATGATTCGGAGCTGATGCATATAATGCTATAAGTTTGGGGTGCCAAACGAACGACCGAGAAGGTGGTCGGACTTGGTTGCCATAGTGCGGGCGCAATGAAGCCCCTGGCGTTTTGAGGCATGACACGATGTTTCGGATGCCGTGATGACAAAATGTCATTGAGAAATGAGAGCAGGTAAGCGTCAAATGACTCTACATGTTGTATTCAAGTAAATACGGCTATGCGTATGAGTACGGTGCATGTTATAAAAGAGAGGCATGATGGCAGAACCTGTTGGGACTGGGCGGTAGGGAGCTGTGCGCAGATTCGAAGTAGTATCCGGATTGTATTCGGGTGGGATGAAGATACCCCCTTTGTGCGTCCAAGCTGATTCCATGTTGCCGGTCCAGTTATGCGTGAAGGCAAACCTACAAAAAATGCTAAAGGTGTGTGCGTGCCGCACAGTGGCTGAGCCGTGGGATGTGGACCATCCAGTTTATGCTGGAGGGTCTGTTTGAGCCCTGATCAGGCTGAGGTATGGTGAAGTAGTTCGGACTCCTTTATCGGTGTCCGGGAGTTTGGCTGCCGAATCAAGGTTCGATTGAAAAAGTCGCGACTCGCTGCTTCTGTTACGAAGATGGCCGAATACTTTTCGGTGCCGAGGTGAAGTTCGGTCTTTCCCGTAATTGTGACTACATTACGTGGGTATGGTGTTTTAAGGTTGCCGTAGGCATTGTGTTATAATGCGTTGAGTCGCGGTTTACCTTGGTAGTGCTGAATAGCCACTGCCTAGAGGTGTAATGTCGAAGATTTATTCTTCGGTATGGCAATCTTTCGGTGATCCGAAGACCGTCTCCAAAGTTGCGGGGCCTAAATAACCCTCACGCCTTGTTATGACACTCTAAAATGAGTTTTTTAGTGGGTCTGATCCTCGAGTGATCAATCTCTATCCGATGCACCGTGTCCTTGTGTAGCAGGTTAGGGCTGTTGTCACCGCCAATAGGGGAATACCTCTGGTTGATGTTGGCCAGACGGTTTAGCCGATCAAAGATGATCGATCTTATTTCTATACGATGCGGCAACTTGCTTTGTTGAGGTGACTTCCCGAAGAGTGTATATCTGCTCTTATGTGGATGGTGTTTGTCGTGTTCACGGCTTTCGTTGGCGGAAGAAATTTCGTTTGCCCTGTGTTGTTTGATGATCTGGGCTTCTTGCCCTGGGACCCCTTCTTACTATTTCCGGCGTTTACCTGCCGACCTGTTTAAAGACCCAGCATTCTCTATTGGTGTGATTGGCTACTGTACCTGGGGTATCATGAATTTGACATGGGCAGCCAAGTATGCGGTTCAGGCTGGAGAGGCCCATGTTTTGAAATGTCTTCTCTCGCTGAACGGGCTGATGGCTGCGGGCTCCTGTATTGACTGTCGTGTCTTGGGTGTCGTCCCTTGTCTTCGGACGCTTGTATTTGTTGTGCCAGGGTTTGCGGACGCTGTTACTGGCTGCTAATGTGCCCAGGGTGCTTGTTATGTCTTGCGTGTAGCCCCTGGCCGTAGTTTGTTGGTGGCGGGGTTTAGGCTGTCATCTGGGCTTTAATGCCTGTTTCTCGAATTGAGATAGCAGCCTGCGCTTTGGGTAATATTGTGTTTGGCGGTCGAGTCCGTATTCCTCGGCTGCTTGGTCCTTAGTCCATTAGTCTGTTAGCATATCCTGATCTGCTTGTAGCCGCTGTTGCTTCTTCTTTAGGCTTCTTGCGGTGGCTATGAGCCGGCGCTCGGAGTGCTCCCGCTCCATGGGATCCTTAGGCACGCCGAATTCGTCATCGCCGAGGCTCACCTCGTCTTCGGAGGGAGGCATATAGTTATCATCCTCCAAGTATCCGTCCGTCGCCTGTTCATCTAGGCTGACTTGCACGTGTTCTTGTTCGGCGTGCTCGAAGGTAGGTTGATCGGGATTGTATTCTTCTTCGGCGCCATCTGGATTATTTTCTTCTCCGGTGCCGGTGTTGCTGTGGCGGGGCTTGGAGCGGCACCGATGGCGCCCATGCCTTGATTTCTTCCCTAAGGGGTTATCTCCTGTTGCCTCATCGCCATTGCTTTCTTTGGGAGTATCCACCACATATATGTCATATGAAGAGGTGGCAGTCCAGCGCCCTGTGGGTGGTGGTGCCTGTTCTTCTCCCGCATCGTCGTCTATACCGTCGATGTCTTCGGAGTCGAAGTTAAGCATGTCGGTCAAATCATCGACACTGGTTATGAAGTGGGTGGTGGGTGGGTGATGAATTTCTTCGTCGCCTGCTTCCCACTCGAGCCGAACATAGTTCGGCCAGGAATCTTCTAAGAGAGAGAGAGAGAGAGAGAGAGAGAGAGAGACCTCAATGAATTTAGCACGCCTCTGAAGGGCGAGTGCTGAAAGATATTCGCGGTCGTGAACTCCATGATTGGGGCCCAATCAGATTCGATGGGCATGGGTGCACGCGGTCTGGAACCCATTACCGAAGACAAGTCCGGGGGTCCGGAGACACAGATCTCCTTAGGAGCAGAGTTTGTGTTCGGCTCCAATGCCGATGAGTGTGCGGCCTCTGGGGCGGGGTCCATCCACCCGTCCTCGGAAGGCATGATCTGCTTTGGAATGAAGTCCGGAGCCATAGCAGGCGCGATGTTCCGAATACTGTCCGATGGTAGATCTAAGTCATGCACGTTGTGATCGTTCGGCGCTATTGACATGGGCCCGAATCTGCCGAAGATCAAGTCTCCGCGGATGTCGGCAGTGTAGTTTAGGTTTCCAACCCTGACCTGACGGCCAGGGGCGTAGCTATCGATCTGCTCTAGATGGCCAAGCGAGTTGGCCTGCAGTGCGAAGCCGCCGAACACGAAAATCTGTCCGGGGAGAAAAGTCTCACCCTGGACGGTGTTGTTAAAGGTTGGAGAAGCCATCAAGCCTTACAGCGATGACACGAAGGAAATCTCAATGTAAGCACCAATGTCGGTGTCAAAACCGGCGGATCTCGGGTAGGGGGTCCCAAACTGTGCGTCTAAGGCTAATGGTAACAGGAGAGTGGGGACACGATATTTACCCAGGTTCGGGCCCTCTCGATGGAGGTAATACTCTACTTCATGCTTGATTGATCTTGATGTGAGTATTACAAGAGTTGATCTACCACGAGATCAGAGAGGCTAAACCCTAGAAGCTAGCCTATGGTATGATTGTTGTTGTTGTTCTACGGACTAAACCCTCCGGTTTATATAGACACCGGAGGGGGCTAGGGTTACACAGAGTTAGTTACAGAGAAGGAGATCTATAATCCGGATCGCCAAGCTTGCTTTCCACGCAAAGGAGAGTACCATACGGACACGGGACGAAGTCTTCAATCTTGTATCTTCATAGTCCAACAGTCCGGCCAAAGTACATAGTCCGGCTGTCCGGATACCCCCTTATCTAGGACTCCCTCAGGGACGACGCCGAATTGTCCTCCGACAGAGGATGCGGATAGGCTCTCCGCCACAAATTCCGAAGTAGAAAGCGCCATGAATCACCAGCGCCGATGGGTCGTACTCGATGGTATTTTTTCCGAAGAGGCGTTCAATGCCTTTAATTTGGGAGACGCATACATCCGAGCTGCTTGATGACCCACAAGTATAGGGGATCTATCATAGTCCTTTTGATAAGTAAGAGTGTCGAACCCAACGAGGAGCAGAAGGAAATTATAAGCGGTTTTCAGCAAGGTATTCTCTGCAAGTACTGAAATAAGTGGTAACAGATAGTTTTGTGTTAAGATAAATTGTAACGAGCAACAAGTAACAAAAGTAAATAAGGTGCAGCAAGGTGGCCCAATCCTTTTTGTAGCAAAGGACTAGCCTGGACAAACTCTTATGATAGGAAAAGCGCTCCCGAGGACACATGGGAATATCGTCAAGCTAGTTTTCATCACGCTCATATGATTCGTGTTCGGTACTTTGATAATTTGATATGTGGGTGGACCAGTGCTTGGGTACTACCCTTACTTGGACAAGCATCCCACTTATGATTAACCTCTATTGCAAGCATCCGCAACTACAACAAAAGTATTAAGGTAAACCTAACCATAGCATGAAACATATGGATCCAAATCAGCCCCTTACGAAGCAACGCATAAACTAGGGTTTAAGCTTCTGTCACTCTAGCAACCCATCATCTACTTATTACTTCCCAATGCCTTCCTCTAGTCCCAAATAATGGTGAAGTGTTATGTAGTCGACATTCACATAAAACCACTAGAGGCTAGACAACATACATCTCATCAAAATATCGAACGAATACCAAATTCACATGACTACTAATAGCAAGACTTCTCCCTTGTCCTCAGGAAGAAACGTAATTACTCACAAATCATATTCCTGTTCATAATCAGAGGGGTAATAATGTGCATAAAGGATCTGAACATATGATCTTCCACCAAAATAACCAACTAGCATCAACTACAAGGAGTAATCAACAATACTAGCAACCTACTAGCACCAATCCCGGACTTGGAGACAAGAATTGGATACAAGAGATGAACTAGGGTTTGGAGATGAGATGATGCTGGTGAATATGTTGATGGATATTGCCCTCTCTCGATGAGAGGAGCGTTGGTGATGACAATGGTCATGATTTCCCCCTCCCGGAGGGAAGTGTCCCAGGCAGAATAGCTCTGCCAGAGCCCTAGATTGGTTCCGCCAAGGTTCCGCCTCGGGCGGCGGAGTCTCGTCCCGAAAGGTTCCCTCTGATTTTTTTCTCATCGGAAGACTTCATATAGGAGAAGATGGACATTGGAGAGCCATCAAGGGGCCCACGAGGTAGGGGGCGCGCCCAGGGGGGCACCCTCGTGAGTAGGGTGTGGGCCCCCTGGCCTTCATCTTTGGCGATGATTTTTCTTTATTTTTTTCAAGGTATTCCGTGGAGTTTCAGGACTTTTGGAGTTGCGTAGAATAGGCTTCCAAAATTTGCTCCTTTTCCAGCCCAGAACTCCAGCTCCCGGCATTCTCCCTCTTAAATCTTGTAAAATAAGAGAGAATAGCCATAAGTATCGTGACATAACGTGAAATAACAGCCCATAATGCAATAAATATTGTCATAAAAGCATGATGCAAAATGGACGTATCACTGCAAAAGATGGACTCGCCCGAGCGACCGACCAGTATGCAAAGGATATACGGGTAAGAAAATTTGATAAGCCTGTATATCAGTAGCCCCTGAGTCTTGAAACAGTTGGAATAACTGATTTAAGGATCATTGTATGCACAGGTTCTTGTAGAGAAGAATACCCATTTATCTCAAGAGCTGGAGGAATGCAGGACCCAGCTGAGGGCTGCAGTTGCCAAACTAGAGGAATCCCATAAGGCCTCATCTGGTAATACTTGTCTCGACAGAGAAATTTTAAGGACATATACTAGTTAGTATATGACATGCTTTATAAGTCTAACAGAAGATTCTGCAGACAATCCTGGAGAGAATCCGGAGATCTTAAAAGATAGTGAGCCACATGTCCGAAGACAGCTAAAGGCTGGCGAGTGTGTGCTTACGCTGGTTAGGCAGGAGAAAAACAATCTCCAAGATGCCAATATCCGGCTGAGCGTCGAACTAGCAGATGCGTGAGCTCAGCTTGCGGACTCCGTGAAGGAGAACAGGAGGCTTCGACGCGGCATTTATGGTAAACGCTTAAACGAACTACAATACAGTTCGGCGAGGAAGCGTATTAACAGAGTTATGTCTGTAGGTATGCTGACGGGTCGTCCTAAAGAGGAGATGTCTGGATCCACAAGCGATTTGCTGCAAGATCTCTCACAACTACACGAACGAGCTCGGCAGGTGATGCAGGGTATTGCCCAGGCCTTGTGTGCATCCGCTTCCCTGCCAGGAGGCATGGGGGAGCTTGTGGATAGGCTCAAAGGAGCACGGCGGTGCTTCCGGTTATGGAAGATATCAGCCTGCCAACAAGGTGCAAGGGAAGCCTTGGCCATGGTGAAGACGCGATACGCCAAGGCTGACCCAAACCATATGGCCGAAGTCGGACCGGTGGGGCCAGATGGGAAAGAGATTCCCGTAAGTCTGGTGTATGACCAAGTATCATTAGCCGCAAACTATTCCCAACAGGATTGTAGGCTAGACAACATGTTGGATGGTATAGAAGAAGAATTTAGCCAGTCCAAGTGACTATGTACTTCAATGGACGTATGTAGTCCCTAGCCGGATTGTAAATCATTTGTTGTGGTGGACCTTTTCCCTTCAGCCTTCGGACCTGACAGTCCGAAGTGTATCCGAATACCCGATCAGTTATGTAAAACCAGGGTACACGTGGAAACCAGGTGTAGGGGTCATAAGTGCTTGAACAGACAAGTACCCAACTAGTTATGTTATATTACATGGATAGTGAGAAACATCTTCCAGAGAGAATAGTTCCATTAGGGGTTCCTTTCCCTAGGTATGCATGCATCGATGTGCATGTCCGAACTGCGAACAGAGACGCAGGATACAAAACATCTAGGGATTTATGTTGTAATAAACAAAAAACATCTTTTGTTCACCGACCAAATATTCCCTTAAGAACGCTAGCTTCCGGCTTCACCCAGTCTGAGGTACACATCCGGCTGAACCGGCAGTAACAATCGCAGAGGTGCTCCCCTTATGCCCTAGCCGAATTAAAGAGAATGTAGGGATAAACACAAGAGCCAGGCAACCCAGCATGGCCAAAAATTAAGTCATATCGATGCATACAATGGTGAAGAAAAGGCACATATGGAAAGGTGACGCATATGTGGTGGGCATGAAGCCATGAAAATAATTATATTAAGCTTCCGTATAGGAAGCCCCGGGTATATTGAGCACGCATAGTGCGGCCGGAGCGATCGAAGCATCCATAAAGCTTTTAAGGCTTTGTGTGTAAAAATAAAAGAGGAAGTGAAAGAAAGAAGGAGGACATAATTGAAAAGGCAGAGGTAAGGAGACGAACACTGAGTTCGACACTAGGCGTAGAATCTTCGGAGTCTGGCCGCGTTCCATTGGTTCGGCTCGAGTCTGTTATCCGATGCATTACATAGACGGTACGCTCCTCCGGTGAGAACTTTATCAATGATGAAGGGACCCTCCCACTTGGGCTTGAGCTTGTCCTTCTTCTTCTCCGGTAGGCGTAGAACGAGTTCGCCAATGTTATAAGTTTTGGCCCGTACTTCTCTGCTTTGATACCTTCGAGCCTGCTGCTGATATAATGCGGAACGGGCTTTTGCAACGTCATGCTCATCCTCCAGGGCGTCTAACTTGTCCTGACGATCTAGCTCGGCTTCTTTCTCTTCGTACATGCGCACGCGAGGTGAGTCATGAATTATATCGCAGGGTAGTACTGCCTCTGCACCGTACACCATAAAAAATGGTGTGTATCCGGTGGTGCGATTTGGCATGGTCCGCAGCTCCCAGAGTACGGAGTCGAGTTCCTCCACCCAGTGCATATCTACTTCCTTCAAGGATCGCACTAGTCTGGGTTTGATGCCGCTCATAATAAGACCATTTGCACGTTCGACTTGTCCATTTGTTTGGGGGTGATAGACAGAGGCGTAATCGAGCTTAATGCCCATATTGCCGCACCAGGTTTTCACCTCATCGGCTGTGAAATTAGAGCCATTGTCAGTGATGATGCCATGGGGGACACCATAACGGTGCACAACCCCTAATATGAAGTCTATCACTGGTCCGGATTCTGCCATTTTAACTGGTTTGGCTTCGATCTATTTGGTGAACTTGTCCACCATGACCAATAAATATTTTTTCTGAGGTCCGACCATATCAAGCCCCCAGACTGCGAAGGGCCAAGTTATGGGGATTGTTTGGAGAGCGGTAGGGGGCATATGGCTCTGATTGGCGAAGAGTTGGCAACCGACGCAATGTTGGACAAGGTCTTGTGCATCTGCTAGCTGTCGCCAGTAAAAACCTGTATGGAAGGCCTTGCTTACAAGCGCCCGAGCTACGGCGTGGTGCCTGCCGAGTGCGGCATGGATTTCAGCCAAGAGCTGCCGCCCTTCCTCTTCGGAGATGCATCTTTGGAGCACTCCGGTGGCGCTTTTCTTATAAAGCTCTCCCTCGTGGACTTTGTAGGCCTTGGAACGCCGGACAATACAACGTGCCTCATTTTGGTCCTCGGGGAGCTCTTGCCTATTTAGGTAGGCTAAGAAGGGCTAGGTCCACGGGGCGATGACAGCCATGATTTCGTGGGTCGAAGGTGTTATTTCGGTGGCAGAGCCTCCGATTACGTCAGATGGTTCAGAATCTGGGGTTATATTCGGATCCGGATTGGTATTGCCGGTCTCCCCTTCCCATACCACGGATGGCTTGAACAACCTTTCCAAGAAGATATTAGGTGGGACGGGGTCGCGTTTAGCGCCGATGCAAGCGAGGATATCCGCCGCTTGATTGTTTTCTCGGACCACATTGTGGAATTCGAGCCCCTCGAACCGAGCTGACATTTTGTGGACGACATTATGGTACGATGCCATTTTCGGATCCTTGGCATCAAAGTCTCCATTTATTTGCGATATTGCGAGGTTCGAGTCCCCGCGCACTTCTAGGCGTTGGATGCCCATGGAGACTGCCATCCGAAGACCATGCAATAGAGCCTCATATTCGGCTGCATTGTTGGAGTGTGTGTATAATATTTGGAGTACGTATTGGACCGTGTCTCCGGTGTGGGATGTTAGGACAACACCTGCTCCCAATCCGGCCAGCATTTTAGAGTCGTCGAAGTGCATGATCCAATTGGAGTATGCGCCGTACTCTTTTGGGAGTTCGGCTTCTGTCCATTCGGCGACAAAGTCAGCCAGTACTTGCGACTTAATGGCTCGCCGTGGTTTGTATGTTATGTCGAACGGAAGGAGCTCAATAGCCCATTTAGCAATCCGGCCCATGGCATCGCGGTTATTTATTATGTCATTGAGTGGTACTTCGGAGGCCACCGTAATCGAACAATCTTGAAAGTAGTGTTGTAGCTTCCGGGATGCCATGAAGACCGCATATGCTATCTTTTGATAGTGTGGGTACCGGGATTTGCATGGAGTGAGGATAGTGGACACGTAATATACCGGCTTTTGGAGCGGGAACTTGTGTCCGTCCGCTTCTTGTTCGATGACAAGCACTGCGCTTACAACCTGGTGTGTTGCGGCTATATATAATAGCATAGGTTCGCTAGTATTTGGTGCGGTCAGGATTGGATTGCTGGCCAAGAGGGCCTTTATTTCTTCCAGTCCGGCCGTGGCCGCATCCGTCCACTCGAAGTGTTCGGTGCGTCGAACAAGGCGATAAAGAGGGAGTGCCTTTTGTCCTAATCGGGTGATAAAGCGGCTTAAGGCAGCCACGCATCCAGTTAATTTCTTGATCTGCTTGAGGTTTGTTAGGGTAGCCAACTGTGACAGAGCTCGGATTTTTGTCGGATTTGCTTCAATTCCTCTATTGGAGACGATGAAGCCGAGCAACTTCCCGGAAGGTACGCTGAAGACACATTTTTCTGGGTTGAGCTTGATGTCGTATGTTCGGAGGTTGTCGAACGTGAGCCTCAAGTCATCTATTAAAGTTTCGATGTGTATTGTTTTGATGACCACGTTGTCTACGTATGCCTCCACCATTTTTCCAATTTGTTTTTCCAGGCATGTCTGAATCATGCGTTGATAGGTTGCGCCGGCATTTTTGAGCCCAAAAGGCATGGTATTGAAACAGAAAGGGTCGTATGGTGTGATGAAGGCCGTTGCGGCTTGGTCGGACTCCGCCATCTTGATTTGATGGTATCCGGAGTATGCGTCGAGGAAACACAATGAGTCGTGTCCTACGGTAGCGTCGATGATTTGATCAATGCGGGGGAGGGGAAGGGATCCTTAGGGCAAGCCTTATTAAGGTCCTTGAAATTGACACATAGACGCCAGGATTTGTCCTTCTTTGGTACCATCACCAGGTTTGCTAGCCAATCCGGATGTTTTTTTATCTCTGATGAATCTGGCCTCGAGTAACTTAGTTAGCTCCTCTCCCATGGCTTGCCGTTTAGGCTCCGAGAAGCGCCTAAGAGTCTGCTTGACTGGCTTATATCCCTTCAGTATATTTAAGCTGTGTCCCGCCAGTCTGCATGGGATGTCTGGCATGTCTGAAGGATGCCAGGCAAAAATGTCCCAATTCTCACGCAAGAAATCTCGTAGTGCGGCATCTATTGTGGGGTTCAGTTGTGTCCCAATGGAAGCTGTTTTTGTGGGGTCTGGTGGGTCGACCTAGAATTTGACTATCTCGTCCGCTAGTTTGAAAGAGGTGGACTTGGGTCGTTTATCGAGGATCACGTCGTCCCTGTCTACCGTGGAGCGCAACGAGGTTAGTTCTTCGGCCGCGAGGGCTTCGGATAATGCCTCGAGGGCCAGCGTGGTGGTCTTATTTTCGGTACGGAGTGCGACATCCAGATCACTAGATCGAGTGATGATTCCATTGGGCACGGGGCCACTTGGAATGTGATTTCTTCAGAACTGTAATTCTCCGGTGTGCCGAATACCACATCCAGTGTGATTTTTCCCGCACATCGTGCCTCCCGACTAGGGATGATTCCCCTGAAGGTCGTGCTGCTTCGCTCAATGGGGCTCTTGTCAATTTCCATCTTGTTGAGGGTTTCCTCGTAGATGAGGTTTAATCCGCTTCCGCCGTCCATGATCACTTTAGTGAGCCGAAAGCCGTCCATGATTGGACTAAGGACCAAAGCGGCTGGTGCCTAGACTGTTCGGAATTGAGGTTCGTCACTGGCATCGAAAGTTATAGCCGTGTCGTTCGACGGATTTATTGTTGCCACATGGCGAACTTCGGCGAGACTACGGAGAGCTCGCTTGCGCCTATTATTTGAGGCGAAAGTCTCGAAGACTATTAGTACCGTATTGTTATTTTCGGTGGGATGTTGTTTTGCAGTATGGTTGATGAGGAGATCCTCGTTGCTCTTTGCTACCTGCTGGAGTATCCAACATGTTCTAAGTCTATGTTTTGGTATGGTATCCAGTGTGCTGTGAATTTTGCATGGCCCATTGAGCCATTCCTCCAATACGGTTCCACGCCCTACAGCGGGCCTTGGTTTTTTGGTAATTGAATCCGGTGACTTGCGAGAGTTTACCCTTTTAGTTCGGACGAAGGGTTGAGAGACGGATTATCCCAAAAGTTTGTTTGGGTTTTCCAGGCGCTTTCCATCGCGCAGTACTTCTGTACTATGGCCGCTAAGTCAGCAAAGTGTACTATGTCACGGCGACTTATAGCGTTGAGGATCCCCTTGTCCGTGCAATTTTTGCAAAAGAATGAGATTGCGTCTTCCTCGCGACAGTCCTTTACCTTGTTTATCACAAGGAGGAATCTGGCCTAGTAGTCATGTACTGTCTCTTGGGGCTCTTGTCTGATATGGGAAAGATTGCTTAAATCTGAGTGGGTGGGCGGATTTAAGTCCGAACTCTGACCCGATCTGAGACCCCGGGGCAGAGGAGCTTCCGGGCTTGGCAGCTCGGGCTCGGGGATATTACAGAATTTTTCCGGCCCGCCACCCGAATCTAAGTTCGGGGTTCGGGTCATGTCCTCCCGCGAATGGGTATCCGGCTCGGAGAGCTTGGAAATCGGACATAGTTCCTCCTCAAAATAGAGGGATAATCCATGTGTTGCTCTTCCACTACCGCTATCTCATGGGTGACCGATAGAGAGTTAATCTCCCTTTGGTCGGGTTTAAGCCCAATCCGATCATGGTCCATAGCGACTCCCAGAGCGGCGATGCGATCCAAGAGCTCATTGAAGGAGGAGAGCTCCATTGGATCCATCTGTTCGGCGAGTTCCGAATTGACGTGGAGGCTGTTTTTGATGACCCGAGAAGTCATCGTCGGCGCGACAGCCAATCGGGCAGTCATGACAAAGCCGCCTAGTCGGAGAGTTTGGCTAGAGCCAGGGCTCCCCCAAAGGTGATGTTATCCTTGACAACGAGATGAGCCATCAAGCCTTATCGCGACGACATAGTGGAACTCTCAATGAAAGCACCAATGTCGGTGTCAAAACCGACGGATCTCGGGTAGGGGGTCCCGAACTGTGCGTCTAAGGCTAATGGTAACAGGAGGCTGGGGACACGATGTTTTACCCAGGTTCGGGCCCTCTCGATGGAGGTAATACCCTACTTCCTTCTTGATTGATCTTGATTATATGAGTATTATAAGAGTTGATCTACCACGAGATCGTAGAGGCTAAACCCTAGAAGCCAGCCTATGATTATGATTGTTGTTGTCCTACGGACTAAACTCTCCGATTTATGTAGACACCGGAGGGGGCTAGGGTTACACAGATTCGGTTGCAGAGAAGGAGATATAACATCCGAATTGCCAAGCTTGCCTTCCACGCCAGGGAGAGTCCCATCCGGACACGGGACGAAGTCTTCAATCTTGTATCTTCATAGTCCAACAGTCCGGCCAAAGTATATAGTCCGGCTATCCGGATACCCCCTAATCCAGGACTCCCTCAGCGGGTGGTACACCTAACGGTGCTTCCAGGACATAATTCTTCTGTGCAGCAATGAGGATAATCCTCAAGTTACGGACCCAGTCCGTGTAGTTGCTGCCATCATCTTTCAACTTAGCTTTCTCTAGGAAAACATTAAAATTCAAAGGAACGGTAGCACGTGCCATTGATCTACAATAACATAGACATTAAAAATAACTATTAGGACTAAGTTCATGATAAATTAAAGTTCAATTAATCATATTACTTAAGAACTCCCATTTAGATAGACATCCCTCTAGTCATCTAAATGATCACGTGATCCAAATCAACTAAACCCAGCCGGTTGGCTCCCCATGAACACGACGACGACGCTGTCTCTCCGTTCCGACCCAGCAATGTACACGAGCCCTGGCCGTTCATATATATGCGCGAGTAGGCGTTCGAGACCCCGCCCGTATGTACACATAAGTGGCCATATTTTCTTTCTTGCGCACTGGCCGTTGTATGTACGTGTACACGCTACGTGCGCGCCTCTACTACGACACATGCACGCCTCTACATCGACCAGTATATATGTACGTACACAGTCGCGACCAGAATGACAACGCTACATACGCTTCGACCAGGTGGGTCCCGACTGTCAGGCACTTCCTTGCGTGCGAAGATGTAGCTGGTGGGTCCCAGTAGTCAGGGGGCGAATCATTTTTTTTGCCCGGACACACTTCCTTGTGTAAGATGATGTAGTTGGTGGGTCCCAGCAGTCAGGGGGAAATGTTTTTTTCACGAAATACGGTGGCCCGTCCGGTGGGTCCCTGCTGTCAGGTGGAGAAATAATTATTTCACGCGTAATAAGTAGGCACTTCCTTGCTGGGGCCGTGGACCCAGCTGTCAGCCTCTCCACGTACAATCCAGTTCAGATGCATGTCGGTCGTTGACCACGCTGACCAGGCCGTGCCGAGAGCACTAGGGCGGTGGACGATGAGGAGGCCTAGGAAGGGAATGAGACGGAGGCAGGGAAGACTCGGCAGTTGTTTCCCATGCGGAGGAGAGTACGGTTGTACAAGGGTTTACTAGTTCGCCTGCCGTTGCCGGAGGATAACAGCAGGTGTGGGTGATTAGTGGGATGGCTAGGCCAGCTATGGGAGTACAATGGGGCGGTGAGGCCTGCGTGGCAGCACAACCGACCGCGGGGAGGAGGGAGCAGGCAGTCCCGTCGGCGCTTGTTTGAGCGGCTGGAGCAGGAAGAGCAGAGATTTAAGAAGCACAACGGCCGTTGGATGGAAATCCAACAGTCACTGCTTGTGCGTCAACCTTTTTTTAGGAAAGCCTCAAATCTGTGGAAAACAGCATACAACCCATCTGCCATTATTTCTAATAATTTACAGCCCATTTGCTAATTCTTAAGGTTTTTTTGGAGCCCATATTCTTTTTGTTAGCATTACAGCCCATATTGTGGCCACGGTTAAAAATTATATGAAATTTTGCATATTTCGGTGCGGTCCGAACTGTTTTTAATCCCGAAATTTCGAGTCACATTCAAACTGATTTTAAAAATAAATGTATATCAATATAAAATCCAACAAATTGTCCACGCATAAAAATCAATGCAATTTAAAATCTCGAAATGAAAAAAAAGAAATTTGAAACTAATTGCCGGTTTGATGTGTTTTAAAAATGTACAGCCCATTTCTCATTACTGATAGGCCATTTTCTTGGCCAGCCGAATGAAGCTCTCCTCGTCTTGAAAGATTTGCAGCCCAACAGGACTGACAAAGCAACTTACTTGGCAAATCACAAAAAAACTGGGCTGTGGCCGTGGACCCAGCTGTCAGCCTCTCCACGTATAGTACTCTTCCGATGGAAGTCGGCCGTTGACCACATTGACCACGCTGCACCGAGAGCACCAAGGCCGTGGACGACGGCGAGGCCTAGGAAGGGGAAGACGCGGACCCGGGGAAGACGCGGCAGTGGATGCCCACGCGGAGAGGAGTACAAGGGTTCACTGGTTCGGCTGCAGCGTGAGGCTGCCGTCGCCGCAGAATAACAGGGGGTGTGGGTGAGTAGAGGGATGCCCTGGGACAGCGGTGGGAGTAGTAGGGGCGATGAGGCCTCCACGGCATCACAGCCGGCCACGAGAGGCAGGAAAATGCGGCACGACCAGCGCTGCTTTGGGCGGCTGGAGCAAGAAGACCAGAGGTTGAAGAAGCACTACGACCGTTGGATGGACATCGTACGGTCACTGCAGCTAGAATTGTTTATATTGACTAAGTTGACAAAGCCCTTGGTACGCGTCAATTTAGTAGGCCCACAAGTCAGCCTCGGAAACGGTGCGCCCCAGATGTCAGGGGGAGGAATCATTTTTTGGGCGGCCGAAGCTAGTATATCCGAGATTGAAGAAGAAGCACGACATCCGTTGGATAGACATCCAACGGCCACTGCTGCTAGAACCGTGTGTTGACTATAATAAGTTGACAAAGCCTTGCATATGCGTCAACCTTTTTTTAGGGGACGCGTCAACTTAGTAGGCCCACAAGTGTGTGGCAGAGAACTTATAGCCCATTTGCGATTTGTAAGAATATACAACCCATTTTTGAATTCTAATGGAATTTACTACATCCCATTTACAGTTTGTTAAAAGTACAGCCCATTTTCTCGCTAGGACAACGATTAATAATTTCAACCAACCGTTCAAGACAGAATTCAATAAAATTTTCCCACATTTTGATGGGATCCGAAATATTTTTATCCTGAAATTTCTAGTCAGATTAAATATAATTTGTATTACGTAAAAATCCAACGAAACATTGCGCGCGCAACAATTAAAAATTAAGATTTTCAAAATCCATAAATAATATTTTATAAACTAATTTCGTGTTTGGTGCATTTTTTTATAGTTACTGCCCAGTTTTTATAATTACATCCCATTTATTATTTTTTAAAGCCCATTTTCCTGTTAAGCCTAATGCATAAAATTTGCAGCCCAGCGGGGCGGAGAATAACAAGTTGACCTTGCCTGGGTATTCCTCAAAAAAACGTATAGCTGGGCTAGCCATTTCCATCTTGAAAATATTAATATCTGGGCTGGATATCTGGCCTGGGCTAGACGGGCCACAGCTCGCCCAGTTAATACCCTGCTCTCCTCTGAACAACAACGAAAACATCGCCAAGAAAAACTTTGCAGTGCTCACGCCTCAAAAACACAAATACTGCTCGAGCTGCTTGGTCCCAGCTGTCGGCTGCACCTTGTGCAATTCTCTCATTTATATTGACTACATAGGTTGACAATGGTGTGGGACCGTGATGTCAGGAAACCAGGAGGAAGCAAAAAAATATAGTTGTACATAATAAGGAGGCACTTGCGTACGTACGGCAATGGCCCTACTGGGCCCCTACTGTCATCCAATCAAAATAAAGTCATCTCCTGAATCCTCATGTTTGTTGACCATGTTAACAATGCTAGGCGCCACGGTGAGCGCAACAACTCGAAGGACGACGGAGAGGGACTCGCGGGCCCTTACGGATGGTCTGATACAGCGCCCGCTGCTCATTCAGGAAGCCAGGATCATCAGACACCTATGAGCACCTTCAAGAGACTGAGACGGCATGAAACAGTAAGGCCGCGCTTGGGAGCTCTGGTTGATTTCACACATGTATTAGGATACAAGTGTAATTTACTCGTCATCGGAAACAATGCGCAAAATATAGGCGTAATGAAACCGAGGGCCCGAGGTCTGTAAGTAAAACCGGCGGGTTACGAGTGTAATTTGAGAGGCCAGTGTATATTTTACTACTAGTCGAAATCGACCAACCAAGCGCTTCGCCCAAGACCATCTGCTTTTATTTACAAGAGTCAGTTTTACAAGCGGTTTTGGTTGGAAAACGATGATCCAATCACGGCCTAAGATGATGAGTTGGTCGGAAGATCATATGGTTTCATGTCTAACCTACCCGACTTGTCGTATAGGCTGTGAATGAAACATAAGACGATGAACTTCTTAAGCACGGAAACAACAGAAGAGGATGATCTTCTTAACAAGCAAATCACTGGCATTAGATCGACATGCAAAACAATACAAAGCATTATTCTCAAGAGGCACGGTGAACAGCTCGTGATGTCACATGCCACAACATTCCAAGCTCAACTTTGCAATCAAACACAAGGCCTGGCATTACATAGACAATTTAGAACAAACTCTTAACACAGGAATATCTCAGCAGAGTAACTATTTACTTCTAAAACTGAACACAGGAATACGAAAAAACGATCGACGCTGCTCACAGCAAAGGGCGTCCCACTCAAAAATATCAATGACCAAATTTTGACAAGGTTTTCCAACTCCAATATATATTGCACAAGGCCTGGCATTACATAGACAATATTCAGAACAAACTCTTAACAAAGGAATATCTCAGCAGAGCAACTGTTTACTTCTAAACTGAACACAGGAATAAGAAAAAACGATCGACGCTGCTCACAGCAAAGGGCGTCCCACTCAAAAATGTCAAATGCATGTCTTCTTGCTAACATCAACAATTAAGCTTTGACAAGCTTTTCCCATTCAAAAATTTGTAATGCCTATGATCGTGGAGTCCTGTCATGGCTTCTTATACTTGTTTGGGCACTTTTTGAGTTGCCGATGCTCTCTGCAGACTAGTCATGTCACCAGCGTCTACTAATACTCTGTAAAGCTTCTCGGTCATTCCTTCTGTAATGTATCACAAATAGTGACTGCTTCTTTCTGCAGAGTGAAACGACCAACTGGACCCAGTAATGCAGCAGTTTGCCTTGGACACATTGGCTCCTTTTGTGCAGTTCAACTAAAATCAAAGTAGGAATAAAACCGAGCTTTAATTTTGATATCCCTGTAAGCAACAATAGGTATAAGGGAAACAATTACTGAGAAATAACGGTTGATGACTTGTACTCCCAGAAGAAAAGCATCTACTGATCTACCTTATCTTAATGGGAAACAAAGCAGGAGCGTAGCAATTCTCCATTAGTGTGATTCATTCATATTGACATAGACATTATCTTAACAATGCCTTGTTTCAACATTTATAAAGAACGACAAAGCAAAAAAGTACCATTCCTAAAACAATGCGACTGATTCATTTTAACAGAGACATTATCTTAACAATACCTTGGTTAAACATGTAGAAAGAACTACAAAGCAGGATAGTACCATTCCTAAAACAATGCGACTGATTCGTTTTAACAGAGGCAAAAAAGAAATCAATTACTGGCCAATGAAGGAGGATGAAACACGCGGCCACAAAAATGGTAATCCCATCAATCCCTAACAAGTGTTGCAGTTAATTAATTTTGAGAGTGGCATTGCTTAATTTTACCAGCGGCATTAGATTAACAAAAAGCATAAACAGTTCCAAGGGAGAGTGGGCGCAACAACAACATATCTGCGTTGGTCCCATATTTGTTCTCTTTGAACCTTTTTCCTATGGGAGGGCAGCAAATCTAGTACTGCACAAACTACCCGACCCCCCAGTTTCTTTCTGTTACAGATGTGTGTATTGGGTTACCCCCTTTTTCCCTTTTCGGCCAACAAAGCGGCTGGATAGCTAGTCTATACTACTTTTTGTCCTTCCTTTCCTCATTGAACCACGTCCTAGATTCATGCTCCACCCCACCGCACCCTTCTTTCCTCTTTGAACAAGACCTAGATTCGACTACAGATCGAAAAAGATCCACATGCAGCTAGAGCAACGACGGTTTCAAAGAAACTTATACCTTAGGGTCGTCGGGATGTGGCAAGGCGTGCGGCAGGAGGCCGGATCTGCCCACACTACATATGGCAGCAAGGAAGAAGGGGTCGATGGCCCTGCCGCACAGGCGCTGGGCGAAAGAGAACAGCGCAACCGACAGTGGATTGCCTCCCTCGTCGAAGGCGATAGAGTGGACGCTGCACCTCCTCCCCTTCCCGGTGCAATGGGATTCGGATGCCTCCTTCACCAGCTGTGAGGGGGAAGAGAGAGACAAGAGGCCAACGCAGTCTTGTTTAGATCTAGTGAAGAGAGGGTGAGAGACTGTGAATATAGTATAGATCTGGTGAAGAGAGGGTGAGAGACTGTGAATATAGCAAACCCTAGCAAAGGAACACTGAGCCTCCAGCGTGTATATATATAGTGCGGTGAGAGTGTGGAGAGTGCAAACCCTAGCGAACAAGCACTGAGGCTCCAGCTTATATATATACTGTAGTACGGACTGAGCTCCGGTGCCTTAACTGCACCTGCTTTTGGCTATATGACAGGTGGACCAGCCACATTTTGGGCCCACCTGTCATAAACCCAAAGGCAGGTTAAAGTAAATGAAGTTGCATCCATATAGTACTCGTGTATACGACCAATATATAGTGGAGTGGTTTTCTTATTCTCTCTATAACAATCGTTTTAAATTGTGTAAGTACGAAACGAAACTCTTTATTTAATGTACCAGTGAAGAAAACTACTAAGTACTCCCTCTGTCCCATAATGTAAGACGCTTTTTCATATTATGTTGGTGTCAAAAAAACATCTTATATTATGGGACGGAGGGAGTACTTCCGATGAACTAATGATCCACACGTCCTGGTCGCACTTCATGTCCTTCACGTGTGGTACACTACCCTGCCTTAAGTGAACAACCACACATGCGTCAATTTATCGGAAACGTGTGAGAGTGTGTACAAATAAAGAATTTTAATTCCAATTATCGGAAAGGTTTGAGAGTATGTACAGTTTGTGCTCTCTAATAATATGGTTTGTTGTGTTCGGCCTAAACTTGGTCAAACTTTACAAAGTTTGACTTCAGTCAAATCTAATATGCGGAGTAGATAAAAATGGAGGGCTACTACGTCCATCCGGGTTTTTAGTCCACACCATTTTTTCAATCAAAGTTAATAGCTGGACAAATAAAAGTACAAGGGAGCTGGAGACAAAGTTGTGAGAAGGCTTAGAAATCAATACAAAACTTATGCTCTTAGTACCAACATCGATCCTTCTTCGAGGAAACATTTGGTTCATAGCCAATTGTGTGATAAAATTGCACCAACGTGAAAGATGACTGCGTCTCCAATGCAACCAAGGTGAACTGACGAAGGATATCATCTTTGTGGGTAACAAGCAAAGAACACTGATGGAAGACAGATTGTTTTTCATTGAAAATCGATCAGCTTCACCAGCCGACGCAACCATGAGGCGCAACCATGAGCATTGATAGGTCATCGTGGTGATGCATCATCCATTTGGCATCAAGTTTGGGTGAGGCACCTATGAAGTTCGACAAATCCTCACTGTGGTCTGTTTCTTCTCAGTAATCAAGCTCAAGGAAGGAAGAACCACGTGGCAGAGGACAGTGAGGCGGAACAACAATGGCCATCCAATTTTGTGCAGTTCCACTAAAACTGAGGAAGATATGCCCGGGTATGGAGATACGCATCACTATTTCCAAAAATATAAAAAAAGGATACAGTGTTCTTACTTTGTTTTACAAGATTAACAACGACATCTCAATTGTCAATAAGAATTAATGAAAGTACACCAACAAACATAAGCATCATGATTATCTTGATGGGAACTAAACCAGGATACCGAGAAAAAAACATTTCTTCATTTAACCAGTGATATTATTAGATTAGCAGCAGCAATAGGAGCATATGGACAATGACCGCACAACCACCTTTCAGCTTTTGTCGAAACAACATGTATACCTCCACCGAGGCATAAATCAGGAAATCTTTTCGAGAGGCATTTCCTCTATAATAGTAGGTGATGTTGGACCAGCCGACGAACCCTAGCTACTATACATGGGGAGCTGGGGAGTAGTCACATAGAACCCGCATGTAGCGACCTGGGGAGCTGGACGAGTACAATAAGTTATACCTCAGGTGGGCGAGACGTCGCTTTAGGCGGGCGGGCGGGATCTGCCCACACGACGGCACCGATCAAGGGCGCGGAGGACCTTCGTCCGCGCCAGCGCCGGCTCTAGGAGGATGGTGCGCATCGGCTTCCTCCATCATCAATGGGGACAACGTCAACGCTGCACCTCCTCACCTCCCGCAGCAGACGGGATTCAGCCGGATCTATGACCACCGGTGAGGAGAGAGATAGAGTGGACACTGTCATCTTGTTTTGATATGGAGAGGGTGAGAGAGCGAGACGTGAGAAATTCTATCAAACAAGAGGCTATAATGGAGTAAAAAATCTCTCCATAGCAGTGGTTTTAAATAGAATACGCGCGTTCCCAGAAAAAAGAAATGAAAATTGTCGGACAATTTTTTAATGTACCAAGAAAGAAAACTCGATCAAAAACACGCCCCGCTTCCAGGTCGCGAGAGTCGTCGCGCACACACACATAGACATAGACATGCATATCCGTGTTTACGTAAAATTCCATTTCCATCTCCATCTCCAATCATATTTGTCTAACTGGCACATTATTTACGTTGTTATAATTATATACGCAGCAATATTAACATACATCATCTCTTGTTTGCGGGAATCCGGACCGCTGCCACGACCGCTCTTGACCAAGCCGAACCCTCTGCATCACCCGTGCATGCTTCCCGCCCGAAACGGTCAGTGCCGCATTCATGCCCGGCCAGAGCAGACGCGACCTCTCACTGGCGCCGGCATTGAAGCGGCGCACCGGCCGAGAGAGCGTCGCCTGCGCCGCTTCCTGGTGCACGCGACTGCTCCGCGTTCAAAGGTCGCAATAGCCGGCCACAACATGCATGTAAAAAGTTCTTGGGAGTCCATGCTATAGCTAGCTGTCCTCCCCCAACTCGTCAATCTCTTCCTGTAGAGTAGTGCTAGTACTCCATGGCGCGATCCATCGACAAGCGGGCGGGAAAGTTATCGTATACTTGGTTTGCGGTGAGTGGCATGCCGAGCGACCGTGTGGGGTCGAGCCGTGGAGGAGGGTGAGACACGAACGCGACAGACGTGATTTAAACGTTGGTTTTGCTCGATGGCGCGATCCAACGAAAAGAAACGTTGGTTTCTCTCCGTTTCCATTTTTTCTCCGGAAAAACGGAAACTTTCCAGTCCATTTTCATTCCTACTCCAAGGTTGCCCTGTTACAACATTCCATCAAATACAAAGGAAAACTAACACGCATGCTGATGCATCTCAATGATTCATAGATCATAGCCAATATTTACTTCAGAACTAAAGACAAAAGTTGTGAGAGCGTGTACGAAAGAAAAACTACTGATGGGTTCACTACGACTTAAACCCTAAACCCTAAACAGGATTTAATTTCCTGGCCAGGTAGAACCCGTCGAAGGAAAGACGGCTGGCACCCTCGGATCATACGATGCTTTTGTGCAGTTCCACTAAAATCAAGCTGAGCATCCCTGATGGCAAAGATATTGAAGAAGTGTGATTAGAATAATAGTACTGGCACTAGTTCATGAGACATAAACTCATCACAAGTAGAAGCCGGTAGAAGTAGAGAAAGATCGACATGGAGATGGAGCTACGTGGGGAGCTGCGGCAGTGGAGCAAGCCGGCTCCAAAAGGAAGATGGACTACCTGGGACGTCGGGCTGTAGCTAGAAGGGCGGTTGGGACGCGACATCGGCCCATACCGCGGTGACCCCCGATTGGGACGCAC
The DNA here is from genome assembly GCF_018294505.1 of Triticum aestivum. Taxonomy (NCBI): domain Eukaryota; kingdom Viridiplantae; phylum Streptophyta; class Magnoliopsida; order Poales; family Poaceae; genus Triticum; species Triticum aestivum. Next base: position 563,496,953 of record NC_057807.1, read on the forward strand.
CGACTGTGGGTTTTCTCCCTCGCCGATGTCGACCGCGTCTACGCAGAACATTGTTCCCTTCCCCGAGCTGCAGGATCAGGCCGGATATGTGACCAGCGGTGGGGCTACCGTCATTCTATGCTTGTGAAGAGAGCAACCCAAGCAAGCAGGCTTGTAGCTTAGGCTCCTGCTAGTGTATATATAGTGGTTTTCTTTTTCTCTCCATATCAACCATTTTATATTGCGTACGTGTCATTGAAGAGTGAAATGATGGTTGCTTCTTCCGACTAACTTACTGTGTGATTTGACTGCTCCTTAGTGGCCCCTACACGTACTCCCCCTACGTGTATGCAACAGTGACACGTACACATGGACGCAAAAACGCGCGCGACGCCCTAATGCATGCATCTCCGAGCACACAACGGAACACGCACAGTCGCGCTCAAGTGCTCAACCTACACGTGCATGCACACACATACTCAGCCAGGGTGAGCTAGTGACCGTATAAAGACCGGAAAATGTATATATTGAGAGCAATGAGCGTATTATGAAGTCCACTATCCGTATTTTTACAAATATACAGTGATAGAGAGTGTATTTATCTTGTTTGAAATTAAGCCATATTAACCGGAGAGGAGGCGGTATGGACTAGCATTACTTTGCTGTGTCCCGTCAACTTGCCGAACGAGGAGAGCTTGCAGGACGGGAGAAGCTTGCGCGCGGTGGCTTGTAGGACAAGGAGAAACTTTTGAGTAATGCTGTGGACGTGCAATAGTTAATTCGGTGTCAGATTGCCAGAAGCATACACTGTCCCTGTTTGGATACTCTAACTCAGTTAGTGGTTAGAGTTAGATTATAACCAAAGAGGTGTTTGGATGGCAGGGTTAGATGGAGCACGGATACGGCGAGGCGCCTTCATGGGCGGTGTGAGAGGGAGGGAGGGAGAGGACGAGAAGATTCGAGGAAGTGGGGAAGTATATGCTGCAGGAAGAGTGAGAGAAAAATGTGTTTTTAATGGCCCCGAGAAGAACTAACCCGAATAAGCACATCTTGGGTGGGTTAGATTTTTTGGATGAGTTAGATGCATCTAACCCAAACTAACAATCCTGTTTGGATACTTTTGGGTTAGTTGAGTCCAAACTAACCCAAACTAACTCTAACCCATGGATCCAAACAGGGCCTCCTATACTAGTACTACTATTATTGTTCGACTTCCCGAAGAGGCAAACAGCCAAGCACAAAGTAGGATAGTTACTGCTTTGATGTGTCCCCTCAACTCACCAAACGAGGAGAAGCTTTCTTACTATTGCACCTCTCCCTCGCCCATGCGCGCGGTGGCTTGCAGGACGAGGAGAGGGTTTTGACTACAGCGCCCTCTACCTCTCCCTCTCCCTCGCCCTCGCCCTCGCGGCGGACGTGCAACAGTTCAATCGGTGTCAGATTGCCAGAAGCATATTGTACTGTAGTATCATCATTGTTGGACCTTCCGAATAGGCGAAGATCCAAGTATGCACTATACTAGTACTAGGAACCGGATGGAGGAGCGTCTGCACTCTTATTATATTTTTGAAATGTGCTAAAGCAATCTTCAACACATTTGGTTCTCTTTGAGGGTTCTCGTATGTGATAATGGAAGTTGATTGCATGGAACACTCGCCACAATTATCGCTTAATTCTGGCTCATATCCTATTACAAATAGGAGCGCTCGGTAATATTTCCTCTTTTTTTGTTATTCAGCATGTAAACAGGTCAGCAAACCTTGTGGTGCATCTTTATGCCTCTGACAATCTGACACTGAATGGACTGATGCATGTCCACCGAGGGTAGGTTGGATTAGTCAAAAGGCATAAGCGAGCTTCACCTTGTCCTGCAAGCTTCTCCTCATTCTGCGAGTTGACGGGACACACCGAAAAGTAGTGCTAGTCCAACTCCCTCCTTTCTGGTTAATATGGCTTAATCTTTTTTGCGGGTAAATGAGAGAGCTTTATTCATATATAAGCATTCTTAGGACGATTAGCCAAGACACTGGTCACTAGGAAGCGACGTATCCCGCAAGAAAAGAAGTAGGAAGCGAGGTGTTTCATCAAGCCAGCTCTCAGCCACATTCAAAGTGTAGCAAGCACGGTTCACACAAAACTATAGTACCCAACATGCGGAGTACCGTCATTGTTCGACTTCACGAAGAGGCGAAGAGCCAAGCGCAAGGTTTAGTAGTACGAGTAGTACTACTACTAGAACCGCATGGTGGAGCGCCTTTACTCTTATTTATTTTAATCTCTGATAAAGTACACGTTTATTCAGGAGAAGGGCGGAAAACGACAGCCCAACATGTAATGATGATATCGATCAACCAACCATGCTCGAATATATCTTGGCCTACTTGCTCGCCCGTCTGTGTGTACTCGCTCCTCGTCTCTCTCAAGCAACGGCGGGTTGGTCATTTTGCCGTCAATTGAGATTGGTTTGCACACTCTCCTGTCCCACATGTCAGTGATATGCCAAGACGAGGTGCGTTGACCGATTGGCCATACGTGTACTTGGTTTTGCACCTTCATATACTACTCCTCGCTCTGTCATAGTTTACAGGGCGCACTTCATTATGATGCATTTCTCTCAATGTATTTCCACCACCAGAGAGACTTTTGACGCGTTTGGTTTAATGCTCAATTAATTAGGGCGTGGTAACCACAATTAAGTCCACAATTTTCTCTCGATGTACTACTACGGAGTGGAGTAAGTGCATGCATGTGTGTACCCGGGGTGGAAGCACTGCATGCATGTGTGTACGCATTATTTCCTCTAGTAATAGACGCCATGCTATAACTACCAATGCTATTTTTCAGGTCGATCGCTAGTTGCCTTGGTCCCACAGATTTTTTCTTTTTTCTGAAGCACGCTCTATAAAACAGTGACGGATGGAGTAGTATGAGCGGATTCAAAGAAGAGCGTATTGATCGTTGCTTCTTCCGAGCAACATACAGTGGGAAAGGTGGGGCTTATGATTTGACTGCTCATTACTCACTATTAATGCGGCGCAGTGACCGGGCTGAGTCTCCCATGCGGTTGTGCACTACCCCTCGGTTCTTAAATACACTCCGGAGTATTTGTCTTTCTAGAGATTTCAACGAGTGACTACTCAAATATTTGTCTTTTTAGAGATTCAAATGGACTACTACATACGGATGTATATAGACATATTTTAGAGTGTAGATTCACTCATTTTGCTCCGTATGTAGTCACTTGTTGAAATCTCTAGAAAGACAAATAGAGTATTTAGGAACGGAGGGAGTACACATACGAAGAAAAATGAGTGAATCTACACTCTAAAATATGCCCATTTGAAATTTGTAAAAAGACAAATATTTAGGAACGAAGGAGTATAATTTTGTGCATGGCACATGGACCCGGATGCTGAAGAGGCTTCTGGCAATGCTACCAAGCTTCCAGCATTTGTTTACATAATTGACGTACTATACAAATAATTTTCCAGCGACATGAAATTGTACAATGGTGTGAGCATTCAGCTTTTGTTTGTCGTGCCATCGATGCTCTTGGAAAAAAACTAACTCCTGCTAATGCATCTCAATTATTAGCAGATCAGAGCTAATATTTACATCATGACCGAAGACAAAGTTGTGAGAAGGTGTTAAATTAAAATTGATCCATGCTTTAATTGGCAGCAACTTCCACCCAGCTCTGTCTAAATCAACAAGGTATGTTGGGAAAAAAGTAGCTGTCTGGAGCATGCAACATTCCGATCATTTTGTGCAGTTCCACTAAAATAGAGCTGAGCGTCCTTGTTCCAAAGATATTAAGTGTGATTACGATAATAGAGGACTGCTGATGAAACAATAAACACACAAATAGAAGCCGGTCACCTTTGCAGTCTCTCTTAAGACTAACTAGTTGGAGAAGATTAGGCTCGGAGTTGGATGAGGAGGATAGAGCAAAACCAATCTCCCTTTGTGCAGTCGCACTGAAATGTAGAGACGTTGCCCGTGCGACATTTTAGTACAACTACACAAAACACTCTTAAGAAAAAAGTGATTTGTGCAGTTCACCAAAAGGTCGCAATAGCAAGAAGGTGAAATGGATAGCCCTGCTTTCAAAAAAGGGGTAGAAAGGAAACAATTACTGGCCAATAATAGTTGATGGTACATGCGACGACAAAAAAGAAGCATATTCCTTGTTCTAAGGGAAGATAACAGCATGGTTGTGTTTGTCTAAAACGGTGTGAGGACGAGATTGCAATATGGAAAGTACGCCGGACGAGCTACGATTTGGGCAAAGAACTATGCAACATCCACATGCAGCGACGTGGGAAGACGGGCAATGGATCAAGGCCGGAGGGGATACCTGGAGGTCGTCGGGATGTAACTAGGTGAGCGATGGCGGCCGGAATCTGCCCATACTGCAGCAGCGAGCATGTGGCGTAGGCCCTACCGCGCCGGAGCTTGGTCAGAGAGAATGGCGTGTACCGTAGATCGGGATGTGCTGCCTCGGCACCGTCGAACGGAGAAACGATGCACTTCCTTCCTTTCCCCCGGCGGACGGGATGCGGCCGGATCACTGACCAACGGTGAGAGAGAGAGAGGCCACCGCAGCCTTGTGTGAGATACTTTGAAGAGAGACAGACCAGGCAGGCAGGCTCCATTGTATATAGTGGAGCGGACAACCATTTTCTCCATAAAAATCATTTTATATTCTGTGTACGTGCCATTGAGCGCTATAACTTTATTTAAAAATAATGCGCCAATGCGTCAAGTCGAACTTTGTTTCGTGCATGTGTGGTACCATGACCTCCGTAGGTAAACAACCGCTACACGCGTTCAAATTAGCACGTGGGCTGCCATTTCGTAAAGAAATGAGCTCCATCGTGTACCCGCGCGGGTGTGGCTGGGCACGAAGTGTGAGTACATGCACGGTGCACCTATTCTCTTCTTGTATACGTACACCACCTACATGGGGTTGTGTGAGATAGATACAAACCTAGAGAGATATAGTGTGTTGGTTCGTGTGAGTTTTTTTGTGGGTGGGTGGGGGGGTCAATCAAAAAATGTAACATATGCAATGTTTGTGAAATAGAGTCCTGAATATATCATATATAGAGAGGGGACGATCCATGAGAAGAGAGTGGATGTATCATCAACTTGAGGTGTCCATAGAATCGAAGAGAGGGATGATGTGTGTGTGTGTGCGTGCGCGATCGATAAAGAGTGCCATCGAATTTGCGTGTGTACACGTCAAATATATAGAGTGGCTAGCCTACTGGAAGGTGAGAGGGGACATGTGCAGTTTGTCTCTGTGGCATGGATACCTCCCTACAACGCTCGACTATCGGTGTGTGGTGGGGGGAGAGGGAGGCCTAATTAACTATAGAGGTACAATGGCTGGTATATGTGTGGAGGAGGAGAGAGGCCTACCTCATGTATTAAGGAGATCGATCTACCTCATGTATTAAGGGAGATCGATCGGCATCCATGCATATGTGTAGGAGATGAAAAAGGTTGGGAGAGAGATAGAGCTAGAGTGTTGGAGGGGGTGGTAGTGGATTTGCTTCTAACAAATGGTGGGATAGGATTGCTAGAAAAATGGAGGGCACGCCCGCAATATCAATAAGAGAGGAGATGGCTGCTTGTCTGTGCACGTTCGTGTGAGAGACGGGTCAGGAGGCATGCACGAATGATGAGGGAGGATGATATGGCTGTGGTAAGCAGACGTAACTACATAGGAAGATCAATCGCCCTTTGTTAGAGAAAGGAGAGACATAACTTGTGAGGTACGTCGATCAATGGGGGGGGGATAGTTAAAGTCGATCTAGGTATATGTTGGGAGATCGATCGGTATACATGCATGTGTGTGTTAGAAGCAAATGAGGCACGTGGAGAAGGATAGAGAGAGAGAGGGACGCATCTAGGAGGTGGTACGGGAGGCATACTATATCGGGGGGGGGGAGGAGTGTGCGAGTACGAGATCGATGAAAAGAGTGGTGGGAGTGAGGCATGGACGGTGATAAGAGAAGAGGGGAAGCTTGTGTTTGTGCTAGGCACACCTGGCTAGAGAGGCATATCGATTGATGTGTGACGTAAAGAAGAAGCTGGGGGGCCTACACACACCGTGGGTGAAAGACCTAAAGTGAAAAGACGAATTTGCATGATGGAGCTAGAGAATGCCGAGGGAGGGTGAGAGGGATGCGGGCATTTGCATGCACGAGAGAAAGTTAGGGCTACCTACAAAGATAAGAGGATTGTGTGGGTTTAAAAGACGAATAGAGATCATACTTCACTATAAAAAGCGAATTCGGATATTTGCAGAATTTATCATAGTGTTTTAAACCGATGCATGTGTGAATATATATAACGGTGATACACATGGTGTGGTTATGAACATGTTATACTACATATAATATATTTTATCTCTACTTCTTATAAAAAACAGAGTTGTTGATGATGTTGTGCCTGCCATCCTGCAATATGGGCCGTCCGATTTATATCTGGCGGATAGGAAGGAAACTATGGCAATTTTGAAAAAAGATACCCACACCCCTCTCCATATTTGCAAATTAGGCCCCTTGATCATGTTGATCTTATGTGGAATGCATGGGCATCTTGCTAGTACTACGTATAATATATAGAACATTGATTATAATTTGGGCTAATGTGTGGCTTTTGCAGCTCAGGTCAAAATACTTGTCATAATGTAGGGGGCGGGGCACTATACTTTGTGTGATAAAGACGGTGTACGTATGGAACATGGTTTAGATTATGAATATATAGTTAGTACATCAAATGTACTATTATTTGGAATCAACATCAAGTGTATTCAAAAATTAGAATTCGAGTTCATGTAGTACACATAGTTCATATCTATCTCTATAGTAATCATGTGGTGTGTTATTAAGGTAATACACGAATGATGGCTGAAGTTGGCAACAATCATGATTGTAGATTCTTATTGAAATAGAGAAACGAATTCAAATTTAGTTCGAATTGCAGCGGTAGTATAGACATTTGGAATGCACTAAAATGTTGGTATGAGTAGGTTACATGCATTATACAGCAACCGAAAAATTTAAATTTGACATAACATGGATTCATACTCCCTCCTTCCATCTATATAGGGCGTAATGAGTTTTTAAAGACCGCCTTTGACTATTGACAAGATTAATAGTACATGACATGCACAATGTGTGAAAATTATATCATTGAAAGAACCTGTCACAGACGAATTTAACGGTGTGCTTTGTGTAAGTTGCATGTCATATATTATTGCCCTAATATTTGGTCAGAGTTAGCATCGAAAAACGCATTAGGCCCTATATAGATGGAAGGAGGGAGTAGCTTTGAATAGCATTTGTATAGTAAAACAGGCAAGACTCTCTCTTTGTGTGGTGTGAATAGTTTAAATTTTTTCGTTTTCTTTTTGGTTGAGGGAAGTGCGAATTGTTTTGGTACGTACAAGTACAATATTACTACACGTTAGGCTTGTCCCTAAATTTCAACCCGCGCCTTGTTATATCCCGAAAATTCAGATATCGTGCTCCCAAAACTGGCGCCTTCACAACCCGTGCCTTGCTATCCCGAAATTACAACGCGCGCAAAAACTCCCTCCAACTGTCAAATCCCGACACGCGAAACCCCCTTCTAATCTTGAGGCGAAAGGGCCGCTAGTTCAAATCGGTGTGTGTGGGGGGGTACTTTTGTAACACACCCTACATTTTGGACAAGTGCGTCCCTAAGTCATGCTTCACCCCCTCCCATCGCCCCCTTTTCGCCACTCAAAATCCCAGGCCGCCATAACCTCTCCGCTCCAGCCATGAAACCCCACCCTCCTCCGTCCGCCACCTCACCGCTGCCCAGCCAGAGCTTCTTCCCTGAAGACGTCGTCCACTGCAATAGCTCGACGTCCCTCATCCACCTCCCTGGATGAGGATCCGTCGTCCATCTCGTCGTCCCGCCGCCTCAGCCGCCCCGTCCTCCACCTCCAAGGAGCTGCTCCGACATCGTCTCGTCTATCGTGGCTGCTCCATCCCTGCAGGGCCGCCTTAACCTGCTCCACCGGAACTGTAGCATCCTCACCGACTCCTCGGACGAAGCCGAGGCCTACTCGGCGCCACCAAAGAGGTTGTACACTCATCGCATCGCACCTTCTCCTTAACTCGACCTCCCGGCGCCGACGGTGCTCCATCGCGCACCCCCATGGAGCGGCTACCTTGCAGCCGGCGCCGTGGGCGACATCTCCATGGCGGCTCTCCCCCAGTGCGAGGCCCCTTCGGTAGCGGCGGCCATACTAGCCGGATCGCTGCTGCTGCTCCAGCTCTCGCTCACGCTGCTACTGCTGCTCCGCCTCTCGCTCGCGCTGCTGCTGCTCCAGCTCTCGCTTGCTCGCCAGAGTTAAGGAAGAACCACCCGCAGCAGGGACGGGGGCTCGCCGGAGAGGTACCCCACTATCTATCTTGGGGTTTAGGGAGGGGGCAGGGGGCCTAGAGGGCTGGCCGGGCGGCGGTGTGAAGTTGTTTCGGGGCGCGAGGCGGCGCTGGGGCCGGCGGTTTGGCCGGTGGTGGCTGGCGGCTCAGGGGGTGCAGGCTGAAGATGAACTGCAGGCCCTCCGTAAACTACATGTCAAGTGCCTCTCTGCCACCATTGCGTTCAGTTTCGATAGTAACATTCAGATTCCACAGTAAATTTCAGTTTCGACAGTTAAGTTCAGAGTCAACAGTTTTTACCTCATATATTGTAGTCAGGTGGTTTTTGGGGATGTAAATTTTACATCAATTTTACATCATCTAATGGAGATGCTATTAGAATCCCACTTGAGATTGATGATGTCTGTCTTGTGCTGCTTCAGCCTTGACGTCTTACGGCTCACCGGAGCTGCTCCAACGACAGAATGATCCATCACAACAGAGCAGTGCCCTGAATGCTGTCTACAGATTCCTCAGATCTTCCTCCACACCTCTGACAGCCACCTCTGCCTCAACTGCTTCAGCGACCAACCCAATGATCCTGAGGTCTACATGGCTACGACAAAGAGGTTGTACACTTGTTGCATCACTTATTACTATACATTCATGTCGATCCATTAGGGCCATTTTTGTTCAACGGAAAAACATAGCAATAGGGAATTTTCCAATGGCACTCTACTATTCAATTATTCCTTCATTTTTTTGAAAGGAATGAAGCAAAACATCCACCTGGACCTACTTTTCAACATCCTATGCATGAAAACAAGACCAAGTGCATTAATGGCAGAATAATATTCTAACTTGAGTCAGGTTCAAATTAATGTTCAAACTTGAGTTCTAAATTAGTTGTGGGGCACATATTGAGGTAGCAATGAATAATCTGTCTGTCTAATATCTGGTTCACCTAGGGTATGCCTATGTTGTTCATCTTGGGTGGGAAACAAATAGTAAAGCAATCATCATCTGTCTTTTTATTAAATTAAAGCAATCATCAGCCTGCTATCATTATTTTTGGATCCATCCACTGGTTGTTACCGTCAGTCTAAATTTCTGCATACTCTCCTTACATAATCTCACCATATTTTTTTTGTATGCATGTCAGATATTGTACACAGTCATGTTGAACATGTAGAGAGAAAGAGAAGAGTTTTGCGCAGCAATACAATGTAATGCAGACATCGCTCAATGGTGGGTTCAATGGCAAACCCTCCCCACCCCTCTCCAGATTGTAATCCAGAGGAAAATATCTGTTCTGAGGGGGATTCAGACGCCGCTGACCACTCCTATTTACCCCCCAAGGTGTTTGCTCTACCTTGGCATGATGATGTTAGTCATATCATGCATATGTTGCCTTGCAGTGCCTACTTTTGACATCATATATGTCATCTGCTTAGTTTAGACATGTTCTGTAATGCCACTTGTTTAGTTTCTATATCATATATGGGAATTATGCAGTCTCATGTCTTTTAGCCAGCCATAATATATGTGAAATGTGCAATGCCATCCTGTTTAACTAGGCATCATATATTTGAATGATATCTTTCCCATCCTTTTCTTTATTACATTTCCATTTGTCGACAATGTTTGTACATTAAACTACTCTTCCTGTGAATCAGCCATTTGGGTGGGAGATGGAAAAATCTGGAGTGAAACCAAGGCCTTCAGAGCAGACAGTGCTACCTGTCGAAGCAGATCTCTTGTTGGGTCCCGATAGCTCCTCGGAGATGGATTCAGAGATAGATGACCAGTCCTTTCCCCCACCGAGGTGTATGCTCTAACTTTGCATGGTTATACTGCTCATATCATGCATATGGTGTCTTGCATTGCATAGTTTAGACATCATATACACAATATTCAATATCATGTTCTTAGTTCAGACATCATATCGAATGCCCTCTGTTTAGCATATAAATCACATATGTGAATTAAATGATGCGATCCTTATTACTTAGATAACATGTAGGTGAATTATGTCATGTGATCCTGTTTTATTATTCATCATATCTTTGAATTATGTTATGCTATGCTATCCAGTTTAGATAGACATCATATATGTGAAATTATGTCATGCTATCCGTTTTAGTTAAACAATATACATGTCAACTATTGCATGCCCTCTTTTTTCCCCACTATCTATTGCATCTGTCTCTCATACAATGTCTGTACATTCAACTATGTTTCCTGTTTATCAGCCATTTGAATTGGAGCGGGTGATGCCAGTATCTAGTGGACAAAAAACATGGTCTTTAAATAAAACAGTGCTACCTCTTGGTGGAGATAGCACCCCGGTTGTACATGCACAAGAACCAGCCCTACCATACATGACCCAAACTCTCGCAGATTGTACACCTACTTCGATGGACAGAGAACCAGCTACACCCAATCTAACCCCAACCCCAGCTGATATTATCCCAGTTCCGGTTGACACAACACCATCTCCACCACAGAGCTCCCAAACAAGAGCAGTTAGTAAGGCATCTCTAGTGCCCACAGGGCCAGTACTATCACCGTGAACCCCAACTCCACCAGTTAGTATGCCTATTCCTATGGAGGAAGCACAACCAGCTAGTCGTAGTTTAGCATCTATCGCATTTGAAGTTGTTAAATCGTATGTGTGCATCTTCCCATCTTGGAAATATTATACTGAAGATGAAGGAAAATGTCAGTTGCAGGTGTTTGTCCAGGAGTTATGTGTAAGTAATGTTATTCATGGCAATTACTTTGCTTCGTCCCATACATCCTACCTCCATGATGGTTATAGTACAACAAATTTTCCCATATTTCTCTATAGAGAAGGACCGATTTGGAAACTCGGGATGAGGTAACCTGTGCTCATACCTCTGCTATCTTCAAGAATGCTTGGTGGCAGTATTGGATTTACCTGAAGAAAACATACTTCACCGGCAAAGAAACTCATCAAATTCCCTTACGTTCTCCTGAGACACATTTACTAGACGATGACTGGGAACGCCTTGTTCTGTACTAGTCCCAAACCAAGAATGTGGTAAGGTCTATGAGCTCATTTTCTATTTTTAAGTATTATATTCTTGCGTCTTACTGTACTCTGTTCATGTAGAACAAGTGCCTAAACCTGAAGAACAACTGTTCTAATTTAAGATTCCATTGCTATCATAGTTCAAAAAAGCCCTAGGCATTAATTGTGTGTAGGGATGGAAAAAAAGCTCGAAGCTCGCGAGCTAAACGAGTAGCTCGTGACTCGGCTCGAATCGACTCGAACTCGAAGAATAACGAGTCGAACCAAGCTTTAGTTTAAGATCGTTTATAGACCAAATTAAACGAGCCAATCTTACGAGTACTCGTGTAACTCGTTACGCTCGGTAGTCGGTACAAAAGATCAACCACTCCAATACAAAAAAGATAAGCCACTCAGCACCCTACGTTCTAGGAGCACAAACAAGGCCCAGCCGCCTAGGAGACTGATGCGTTACAAGGAAATTACAATTGTTTAGTGATATATATGTTTAATATATACATAACCATTTTTATCATTTTGAGGGTTTTATGTTCATATCTTTAACGAGCTTAACAAGCTAAACAAGCCAGCTCGCGAGTTATACGAGTCGAGCCAATCTTGGGTTTAAGCTCCTTATAGTAACGAGTCGAGTCGAGCTAGCTCGCCAACGAAACGGGCTCTAGCGAGTCGAGCCGAGCAGGCTCGACTCGGCTCGAATTCCAGCCCTAATTGTGCGTTTTGCCACCGCCGTGCGCTTTATTGACCAAAGCGCATGCTTATGCAGAGTTATGCACTGATTAAGCATAGTTATGCGCAATGCATTTTGCCAACACCTAGAGCCTAGGCGCGCTTAAGCGCTCGCTTAGGCACGCCTTTTTTAACTATGATTGCTTTGCTCTTGTATCATTGTATTTACTCATACAAACTTATTTTTAAATTGAAGGATCCAAACGAAACTCCAATGGCACAGCAGGTATGTTCACGCATGTTTCTTTAACTGGTTTGCTCTTATCAATAGCTCTGTTGATTTCAATTTCAATTGTGTATACAGTTGACTTGCATATCATGCACATTACTAGCATCACAACAGAGCCAATAGTGTTGTTGTACATGTATACCCGTCGTACCCATTTGAAATCTTGTTGTGTCGTGTAGTTTCCCACGCTTTGTATTCTTTCGCTGCTGCTTTGTCTTGAACTGATATGATTTGAACCGTGTCTCTATTTTGATTTGGCAAGACAATGCAGTGACCATAGGACATAGATATATGTTTGTTTGATGCTTTTATTATGTACTAGTACTTGGCAATAGAAGACTTGGTAGTTTAATCATGTCCACCTTACTAATGAACTGGTTCACAGAAATGAGTTTCATATACTAGTACATGCTAAACTTGTTATGTGTCTGCTTGTTTCTTCTTTTAGAATGTTGATAGAATATTGGGAAGAGTGCCTTATTAAGCAATGGTAAAGGAAGTAATGCAGATAAGGTTCAGGATAGTGACACATCCTTGTTGGTCTCCAACAAAGCTGATAAAACAGCTAAGGAAGACTATCTTGAAGACAGCGAGACAACCCCAAAGTCCTGTCTTGGTTTAGTGTTTGAGTTACTGGCCACTAACGCTTGCACAAGCTATTCAAACTCACTGTCTGAATCAGTTCGGTTTCTTGAGTCTCAACTACAAGCTGAAAGACATCGATCAGCTGTGCTGCGACAAGCAGCGGAAGGACTGTGGAAGTCCCTGGAGCATCCAGATGCATACTTTCTGGTGCAACAACAAGCGTTGGAGGATTTTAGCGCCATACAGGACAAAGCTAATAAGCTTGCTAAGCTTATTGCCAGCATGGTGGACACCCAGGATAACATTTCTTGAGCTCTTCTAAAGTTGTTTCAGTTATGCTGTTGTTTTGTTGCGGCGTTTATTTGCACTGGTGGCCAATTTTGACGGCCAGTGTATGTAATATGCTGCTTTGTTCCCTATATTTGCACTGGTGGCGAACTTTGATGCCCAGTGGATGTAATATGTTTAATAGCGGTAATAGGCTAGCGTTTATTGCTTGCTTATTTATTTCCTTATTGTCTTGTTTAGTTGTTTGCTTGTAGTCACTGCAGTTCTTTTTCCGTGTTTTTCTAGTGGCCATAATAGCCTATTTTTGGTAACTAGGCCAAAATAATCATGGCAACACACGGACTGTTGTAACCATGGGCCTCCTGCAGGCCGTATGTTCCATGGGCCTTCTTTCGGCCGTAGGATCCATTGGCCTTCTATACGGGCCTTCTACGGGCCTTAGGATTCATGGGCTTTCTACGGGCCGTAGGGTCCATGGGCCTTCTATGGGCCATGCGATCCACTGGCCTTCTACGGGCCGTACGATCCATGGGCCTCATACGGGCCGTACAATCCATGGGCCTTCTATGGGGCGTATCGTCATTTCGCCAATCATGGGCCGTACTATTCATGGACCATAACAGGTCGTTAATAGGCCGTATTTGATAAGTCTATGGAAACAGCCCAACGGTTTTTTTTTTGACATGAAAACGGCCCAACGTATTAACAGTCCACAAACAGGCCGACTGCAACGACGGGCTGAATTTGGCCCACAAGCATAAAATGACAGTAACGGGCCGTATGTAACTGAATGATGCAAATGAGCCCAAGAACCAATGGGCCCTAAGAAGGCTGAAAGATAACTTGGGCTGGAAACGGCCAACGGAATAACGGGCTGTTAATGGGTATAGAGTGATACACTATTCATTACGGGCCAGTTTCACAACGGGCCGTTAATGAGCCAAGAGTTACAAAGGGCCTCATATGGGCCGAAAGAAGTCATGGGCCACACATGGGCCGGAATTTAAAACGGGCTGGAATCATATTGGACGGCCCAGATGACGCTACTGGGCCTAATTCAGAGAGGTCGTAACGGGCCCTGTGTTAGCGGGCTGTAAATGATCTATATGCGAACAAGCCATTAACAGGCTTTCCGTGGGCCGGCCCGCCACCTTTTGACCAAGTCAAAACAGCCGGCCTTTTCATAGGAATGGGCCTCTGTTGGGCCGTGCCACATGTCGATGTATCATAGGCGCCTTCGGTCCAATGAGTGGATGACATCTGTCCCAACGGTGAGCCGACACGTGTTTCCTCTAGCTAATGATGATTTTACACATGGAAAATCCCCATTGGTCGGGGATGTTAACGGGTTATCGGATCCAAAACTAGACCCAATAGCTTAACGGCGTTCCGTTACGGTGGATGCCACGTGTCGGTCACCCTTGACGAAAGCACTTCTATGACGCGCGATTTATCGTCATGGAAGTGGACACTTCCGTGATGATAATTTTGGTAATGTCATGGAACACTTATACAACGGCACAGGTATGACTATCTTGATTCTGTCATAAAATCGTCATGGATGTACATGCATGACAGAAAACACAACTTTCGGTGTCAAAACCGGCGGATCTCGGGTAGGGGGTCCCGAACTGTGCGTCTAGGCGGATGGTAACAGGAGACAAGGGACACGATGTTTTACCCAGGTTCGGGCCCTCTTGATGGAGCTAAAACCCTACGTCCTGCTTGATTGATATTGATGATGTGGGTATTACAAGAGTAGATCTACCACGAGATCAAGGAGGCTAAACCCTAGGAGCTAGCCTATGGTATGATTGTTGTTTGTCCTACGAACTAAAGCCATCCGGTTTATATAGACACCGGAGAGGGCTAGGGTTACACAGAGTCGGTTACAATGGTAGGAGATCTACATATCCGTATTGCCAAGCTTGCCTTCCACGCCAAGGAAAGTCCCATCCGGACACGGGACGAAGTCTTCAATCTTGTATCTTCATAGTCTTGGAGTCTGGCCGATGATAGTTCGGCTATCCGGACACCCCCTAGTCCAGGACTCTGTCAGTAGCCCCTGAACCAGGCTTCAATTATGTTGAGTCCGGCGCGCATGTTGTCTTCGGCATTGGAAGGCGGGTTCCTTCTCTGAATAATTTATAGAAGATTGTGAACACCAGGATAGTGTCCGGCTCTGCAAAATAAATTCCACATACCACCGTAAAGAGAATAATATTTACACAAGTTCAATCTGCTGACGTATTTGGTGGCGTGACGTCACACCACCACCAAGCCTTTACTCGAATCATTTTTATTGTACCACCTCAGTGTGTTTAGTGAAGCGGTTTCCTTAGCACGTCTTGTCGAAGCAGAGATCGTGTTCCCCTTATTCCGGGATTCTCATAAATACGGACGTGGGTAACCCAACCGCGCCATTGATTGCGGTGCTTGGGAGATAAGCGAGTTTTATCAGGCCGAAGGGGACGCATGTTTCCGTCCGCCCATATAAGGGGATAAAGATCCAACCCTTTTACCTGCACCTTCTTCCTCCTTGGCTTATCCATCTCCGCGAACCTGAGTTCCAGCGCCCAAGTCCACACATCTCACCTCAACCTTCTCCAACTATGTCCGGAGCGGGAGGCAAGTGGATGGCCTCCTCCGTTACGGAGGGACACATCCAGAAGCTGCGCAGCGCCGGATATCTGTCCAGCGACATCGCGCACTGGCTCCCCGACGAGGGAGAGCTCATCTCCACCCCCAGGCCCTACGAGAGGGTAGTATTTCTTCCCCATTTCCTCTACGGATTGGGCTTCCCACTCCATCCCTTTGTCCGGGGGCTCATGTTCTACTACGGCATGGATTTCCATGATCTGGCCCCAAATTTTATCCTCAATATCTCGGCGTTTATCATCATATGTGAGGCCTTCCTCTGAATCTAGCCCCACTTCGGCTTGTGGTTGAAGACCTTCAGTATCAAGCCGAAGGTGGTAAAGGGCAGCCAAGCGGAGTGCGGAGGCGCCATGGTGGGAAAGATGCCCAACGTTACTTGGCTTGAGGGCACTTTCGTGGAAACCATTAAGGGGTGGCAATCGGGGTGGTTCTACATCACCGAGCCGCGTGACCCTGAATGGGCAGCGGCCCCCGAATTCAGATCTGGCATCCCCATACAGCTCACCTCCTGGAAAGAGAGCAGCCGGACATGGGGTGATTCGGAGGAGCTAACCGGACTCCAAGCCTGCATCAAAAAGCTAGTGAAAAGGAAGCGCAAGCTTGTCAACGTAGTCCAGGTCATGCTCATCCGCTGGATTCTCCCGTGCCAACGACGGGGCTTCAGTATGTGGGAGTTCGATTCGGTGCAGCACCAGACTTTGAGCGGGCTCTTCGACACTACATACGAAGATGTCTGGAGGGTGCTGTTTAAAGGTGCCGAGGCCCTCGCATCCACTACCGAAGATCGCGGATTCAGCTCGCAGCATCCGACTAGCGAGGTAAGCGATTTTTCCCTTTACGGGACACTTGTTTTCCATAGTTTGACTCTATGCGGGATCTAAACTCCCTCTGCTTTGACAGGACTGGCTGGAGAAGGCTGAACAGACTATCTGTTTGGCCCCATTGCCAGAGGACCCGGCGGACGCCCGCTTAATGGGGCTGCTGGCTCCGGCACCCCACGTGGTGCCGGAGAAGAAGGCCAAGAAGAAGGCCACGGGCACTCGGAAGAGTTCCCGTTTTCAGGTGTCATCAGACGATGACTCCGAGGCAGACTCCTCCCACAAAGGCGAGGAGGAGAAGAAGAAGGCCTCTCCCCCAGCGGGGGGAGGGAAGAAAAGGAAGGCTTCCCCAACGGGGGAGGCCGAAGGGTCCAAGAAGGGAAAGACTCTTCCCCCGGACTGCTCTGCCAACGCCAGTGATGACGACGAGGATTGGCCTCCAAGGGCCAAGCCCCTGGCGAGATCGTAAGTATCCGGACTCCCGAATAACTTCATGGTTTTTCTTTTCGCCACATAGTGTCTTTCTAATGCCGCATACAACCCTACAGTCTGCCCAAGGATGATTTTCCCGCTTCGTCGAGCGGGTCCTTGGATGCGTCGGATATGGATTCCCTTCCGACCGCCTCCACCCCCCGTGATGCGGATGATGCCGAGGTGGGATCCCGGGAAGGGACCCGCCACGAGGAGGAGGAGGTCCCGGAGGTGCCGCAGGGCAACCTCCTGGACTTTGCGCCGAACTTCGCACCGGAACCTGAAGTGGCTCCGGAGTCCGACGGGCGGCCCCTTCGTAAGAAGGGCAAGACCGCGACGCCAGCGGCCGCCGTCCAACCGGAGGCGCCGGATAGCTTGCTAGAGGCGCTCAACGGTGCCTCCATCCAAGAGGAGCACTGCACCTTCATGAGTGCGGTGATTCAGAAGGTTCAGCTCGCCAAGAGCGGGCTGACCGAAGCCTGTAGCAGCCTTCTAACAGGCTTTGAGGTAAGAATTCTGATATATGTAGAATAGTACCGCATAGACAGTAGCCCCTGATGCTCGGTTCGGTATTCGGAAAGAAAAGCCGGACTGAGGATCTAAAAAGATATACACAGGAGTCATGAAATATGTCAATATGGGGTTGCAGGCTGTGCTACTGACCTCTGCCGCACTGACTGCGGAGGTCAATACTTTGAAGCAAAGCCTCGAGCGGTCCGAGAACAAGCTCGGTCGTGCCAAGAAGCAGCTCGAGGACAAGGAAGGTGAATAACACCGTATTAAGATTGTACCTTACAGAAAAGGATTTGGTTGCAAGAAAATTGACAAGGATAACATGGGTATTGCAGGTGCCACGACCGAGGTGGCGACCCTGAACGAGGCGGTGGTCGCGGCCGAACGTAATGCGGCCGCGGAGCGCACCGAGCGAGAGAAACAGGAGGCGCGGGTGGCGGAGGTACAACAAGAGCTCCAGGATCTCGTGGAAAAACATGAGAGCCTGGAGCGTGACTCGAAGACTCGAGAGTCCGAGCTTGCATCGGCTCTTGAGAGTGCCAAATCCGCTAAGGCCGAAGCCTACAAGGCCCTCCAAGAAATCGAGGCGTTGAAGAAAATAGCAGCGGGTAAGGCATTTTTCATGCAAAGTAAGCATGTGAGTGTGAATTACCTATCACTTACCCGAATTCGGAGCTCTCCAGGAGCGTTCGCAGATCTTCCTTGCAGCGTGTCCGATGCTGCCGCTTTCTACCGGGCCGAGGAGGGGAGCTCGACGAAGAAGGTCTTCTGGTCTCAGTATGCTGAGGCCGGACATCCGGTGCCCCTTAGCGACCAGCTGAAGCAGCTGGTTGAGCTCCACAAGGTGGCCGAACAGGCCATGAGGGTCCTCATAGTTCGGCTGTGGCCTAAGGAGGCCGTGCCTGGGAGCTACTTCGGCCTGGTGCGGCGGCTGGTGGATGCGTGTCCATGGGTTGAAGTCATCAAGCACTCCGCCTATATTGAAGGTGCCCGTCGGGCCCTTGCCCGTGCAAAGGTGCACTGGGGCAAGATGGATGCTGAGAAGCTTGTGACAGACGCGCCACCGCTGGGCAAGGAGTATCGTACTCCCTAGATGTATTATAAGACTGTTCTGAAGGGTGCCCGCACTATTGCGGGTGAGTGCTCCAAAGATGTAATATTTGAGTAGACTCGCATTTTGTTATCCTGTGCGCTGAAAACTTTGTTCATATGCGCTAAGCAACGCTTGTTAATTTAAAATAGTACCTTCTGTGCGGCCATTTATGAAATCTGAGAGATGGAAAGTCGTCGGCTTCGGCCCCCATGCCACGAGTGCTGGGGTGTTCAGGATAAATTTGAGCACTCTTGTTCCCATTTTTGGGTCCATCTAGGGAGGTGCTCAACACAACGAACAAGGCAACCGGACTTATAATGCTTGAACACTCTCACTTAGCCATAGAATTCTATAATTTTAAATTTTGGCGAAGCCCCTAGTGTTCGGAAGGCCGAATTTGGGGCGCTATCCACGCCTGGGCCGGACAAAGCCGGTTCCTCGCTCTAAGCGGCATAAGTCTTTAGGGACTCGAAAAAACCTCTCGAACAGCGACCGGCTCTCGCCTCATCATGACGGTCAGTTTTAGCTTTCTCCACTGAGGCGCTCACCCAGCTCAACTGGGGCGCAATCGCAGTGGTTCTCCCAGTGCTACCTTAGCCGATACAACGGAACATAAGGTACCAAAACATGGGAGCCGGGCAAACCCAACTATTGACCCAAGACATGATTCGGAGCCGATGCATATAATGCTATAAGTTCGGGGTGCCGCACTTGTGAAAGTGTTCGGACTTATCACACCATGATGCGGGAAACATTAGCCCCTGGTGTATTTAGCCGTACCAAAGTGTACGGATGCAACATGTCATAAATGAACATATGTATAAGAAAGGAATGCAATTGTAAGAAAAAAGGTGCATTGTTTATTCAAGAAATACTGTTGTGAATGCAGAACGATACAAATGGTGTGATAAGCAAGGGATGGGACTATTAAACATGTCCCCCTCCAGGGGTAGGCTACGGAATGGTGTATAAAACAGATTTAATGCTCATAATGGAGACCACCTGGATATTCGTCGTAGCCTTTCTCCTTCCCTGGCTGTTGCATCATTAGTTCGGCAGGTCTAATGCCGGACAGGGCCTCTGATGAACGGGGTCCTATGGGTAAAAAAGGAAGAAAAGAATAAAGAACGACACACTTGAGAGCCCCTGGTGTGGTTAAGCCGCATTCTGGGCCTATCGTGGTCGTGCCCCTCCCCCTATGCCCATGGTATCTTCAGAGCGTAATGATGTACGCAAAGGACCCATCTTGGAATTTTGTAGGGGTTGGGGCCGCATTGCTACGCGTGCTCAGAACGTGCCAGGTGGTCTTGTTGTAGGTTACTCCGGACGCGTTTAGCCGTGTCCAGTCACTTAACGGCCGGACTCGAGAATTGCCTTAAGAGGCTGCACTGTACTTCTGCCGCGAGAGCCGCTGTATGTTCCTCCGTTCAGAGAGAGCGTTCAGTATTTCTGTTGACTGTGATGGCTCCTCGAGGGCCTGGCATCTTGAGCTTAAGGTATGCGTAGTGCGGTATCGCGTTGAACTTTGCAAACGCGGTGCGTCCGAGCAGAGCATGATAGCCGCTGCGGAACGAAACTATGTCGAAGATTAACTCTTCGTTTCGGAAGTTATCCGGGGACCCGAATACCACTTCCAGTGTAACTGAGCCTGTACAATTGGCCTCTACACCTGGTATGACGGCTTTAAAGGTCGTCTTTGTAGGTTTAATCCTTGAGGGGTCTATGCCCATTTTGCGCACTGTATCCTGATAAAGCAGGTTCAGGCTGCTGCCGCCGTCCATCAGGACTCTGGTGAGGTGAAATCCGTAAACGATTGGGTCTAAAACCAATGCGGCAAATCCGCCGTGGCGGATGCCGGTGGGGTGGTCCCTTCGGTCAAATGTGATTGGGCAGGAGGACCATGGATTGAACTTCGGGGCAACTGGCTCCATCGCGTATACATCCCTGAGTGCACGCTTCCGCTCCCTTTTGGGTATGTGGGTTGCGTATATCATGTTCACCATCCGCACTTGTGGGGGGAAACCCTTCTGTCCTCTATTGTTCGGCGGTCGGGTCTCTTCCTCGACGTCGCTATGCAGCCCCTTGTCGTTGTTTTCGGCAATTAACTTGCCTGCCTACTTGAATACCCAACAGTCCCTGTTGGTGTGGTTAGCTGGCTTTTCGTGGGTGCCATGTATCTGGCACGAGCGGTCGAGTATTCGGTCCAAATTGGACGGACCCGGAGTAGTTCTTTTGAATGGCTTTTTCTGTTGACCGGGTTTAGAGCCTCTGAATCCGGCATTGACTGTCGTATCCTCACTATTGTCGCCGTTAATGCGGCGTTTGTTTTTGTTGTGACGTGGCCTGCCATTGCGGTCCTTGATATCCGGACTGCCACAAATTTTACTGAGGTTGTTGCTGCGTGCTAGCCAGCTGTCCTCACCCGCGCAAAAGCGGGTCATGAGTGATGTGAGGGCTGCCATGGATTTCGTCTTTTCCTGTCCCAGGTGCCGGGCCAGCCACTCGTCGCGGATGTTATGTTTGAAGGCCGCGAGGGCCTCCGCATCCGGACAATCGATGATTTGATTTTTCTTGGTTAAGAACCGTGTCCAGAATTGTCTGGCCGATTCGTCTGGCTGCTGAATTATATGGCTTAGGTCGTCAGCGTCTGGTGGTCGCACATACGTGCCTTGGAAGTTATCGAGGAATGCGGCTTCCAGGTCTTCCCAACTCCCAATTGACTCTGCTGGCAAGCTGTTAAGCCAATGCCGGGCTGGTCCTTTAAGCTTGAGTGGGAGATATTTGATGGCGTGGAGATCATCACCGCGGGCCATGTGGATATGAAGTAGATAGTCCTCGATCCAAACCGCGGGGTCTATTGTGCCATCATAAGATTCAATGTTCATGGGTTTAAACCCTTCAGGGATTTGATGATCCATTACTTCATCTGTGAAGCATAGTGGGTGTGCGGCGCCTCTGTACTGGGCGATATCACGACGGAGTTCAAAAGAGCTTTGTATATTTTGTTCGGCCCGGCCGGACTTATTGTGTCCAGCGCGACGGTTGTCGTCGCGTATCATGGGGCGCCCATGCGATCCATAGATCGATCTTGATTGTCTTGCCTTATCCTCCAATATATCTCGCAAGTCTGGAGCATTCCCCTGTGGCCTTGTGCTTTTCGAGCGATGTCGGGGTATGGTTCTGGTGGAGGGCCTAGAGGCCTCTCTGTCGCGGCCACGGGGTGGTCGGTCAGACGTATTGTCTGCTAGTGATGCAGGTTCATATGCCTCCTCCTCTAATCGGGGGAGCAGCTTGCGTATAGGGTAGCTGTTGGAGGGGTGGTCGAGCTCATGCTCTTCGGCCGCAAGGACTTCAGTTCATCTGTCGGCTAGCAGATCTTGATCAGCTCTAAGCTGTTGCTGCTTTTTCTTGAGGCTGTTTGCCGTGGCCATAAGCCTACGTTTAAAACGCTCTTGTTCGACGGGATCCTCAGGCACGACGAATTCGTCGTCGTCGAGGCTTGCCTCGTCTCCAGAGGGAGGCATGTAATCCTCTACTTCTTCGTCTGCTACTTTCTCATGAGGGCTGGCATCTCCGTCCTCCTGCACTGAATCTTCCTGGAGGGGGTTGTCTTCGGCACTGTCTGGGGTGTTATTATCTCCGGTGCCGGAATCTCCTTTCTTGCTGTGGCGGGATTTAGAGCGGCGCCGCTGATGTCGGCGCTTGGGCTGTTTCTTGGAGGGGTCATCCTCCACTGTTCCTTCGCCATTCCCATCCTTTGGGATATCCACCATGTATATGTCATATGATGAGGTGGCTTTCCAGTGCCCAGTAGGCGCTGGTTCTTGGTCGTCTCCGGCATCGTCGTCCATACCGTCGATGTCTTCAGAGTCGAAGTCTAGCATGTCGGTTAGATCGTCGATAGTGGCTACTAAGTGGGTGGTGGGTGGGCTTTGAATTTCTTTGTCGTCCGCATCCCAACCATCCTGACAACAGTCCGGCCAGGGCTCTCCTGATAACGAGAGATATTTTGGCGAACTTAAGATGTCGCCAAAAGGTGAGTGTTGAAATATGTCCACAGCGGTGAACTCCATGACCGGCGCCCAATCGGATTCGATTGGAGGGGGCGCGGGAGGTTCGGAGTCCGGCGGGGAGTCTGGCACCTCGGAGTCACGAGCTTCATGAGGGACAAGTTCAGTGTTCGGCTCTATCATCGTAGAGGTTGCAGCCCCCGCGGCGGTGTCTAGCCACCCGTCCTCGATCTGCGTAGCCAGCTCCGAATTGAAGGTCGGAGCGGACTCGTGTGCGGCCTCCAGGTTACTGTCCGGCTACAGAGCTAAGTCATGCCTGTCGTGACAGTGCGGCGTGCTCGGCTGTCGCTCGAATCCATCGAAGATCAAGTCCCCGCAGATGTCAGCCGTGAAGTTCAAACTTCCAAATCTGACCTGACGGCCAGGGGCGTAGCTTTCGATCTGCTCCAGATGGCTAATCAAATTGGCCCGCAGTGCAAAGCCACCGAATACGAAGATTTGTCCGGGGAGGAAGGTCTCACCCTGGACTGCATCATTGTTGATGATCGAAGAAGCCATCGAGCCTATCGGTGACGGCACAGAGGAACTCTCAATGAAAGCACCAATGTCGGTGTCAAAACCGGCGGATCTCGGGTAGGGGGTCCCGAACTGTGCGTCTAGGCGGATGGTAACAGGAGACAAGGGACACGATGTTTTACCCAGGTTCAGGCCCTCTTGATGGAGGTAAAACCCTACGTCCTGCTTGATTGATATTGATGATGTGGGTATTACAAGAGTAGATCTACCACGAGATCAAGGAGGCTAAACCCTAGGAGCTAGCCTATGGTATGATTGTTGTTCGTCCTATGGACTAAAGCCATCCGGTTTATATAGACACAGGAGAGGGCTAGGGTTACACAGAGTCGGTTACAATGGTAGGAGATCTACATATCCGTATTGCCAAGCTTGCCTTCCACACCAAGGAAAGTCCCATCCGGACACGGGACGAAGTCTTCAATCTTGTATCTTCATAGTCTTGGAGTCCGGCGGATGATGATAGTTCGGCTATCCGGACACCCCCTAGTCCAGGACTCCCTCAACGACCTACTGTGACAAACACGTATCATCACCCAAGTGTATTTTTTTGTAGTGCTATGTGCAAAAGCACATTGGTAGAACTAGTCTCATGAACACGGTCATGTAATGTCAGTCCGGACTGCTTCATCTAACAATACCGCCAAATCAATGAAAGACGTTGGTGGTAAGTAGTATGACTATTATCGCCCATAACTCACTTGTGTTCTACTCGTGCATATAACATCTATGCATAGACCTGGCTCGGATGCCACTGTTGGGGAACGCAGTAATTTCAAAAAAATCCTACGACCATGCAAGATCTGTCTAGGAGATGCATAGCAACGAGAGGGGAGAGCTCGTAGACCGAAAGCGGAAGAGTTTAGTAACACGGTTGATGTAGTCGAACTTCTTCGCGGTCCAACCGATCAAGTACCGAACATACGACACCTCCGCGTTTAGCACACATTCAGCTCGATGACGTCCCTCGTACTCTTGATCCAGTTGAGGCCGAGGGTGAGTTCCTCAGCATGATGGTGTGGTGACGGTGATGATGATGCTACCGACGCAGGGATTCGCCTAAGCTCCACAAAGGTATGATCGAGGTGTATAACAGTGGAGGGGGGCACCGCACACGGCTAAAAGATCAAACTTTGTGTTGTAGGGTGCCCCCTGCCCCCGTATATAAAGGATCAAGGGGAGACCGACCGGCTGCTGCCTCTTGAGCTTGCGTTGGTTTTTCCCTTGAAGAGGAAAGGGTGATGCAACAAAGTAGCGTAAGTATTTCCCTCAATTTTGAGAACTAAGGTATCAATCTAGTAGGAGACGATACACAAGTCACCTAGTACCAACACAAACAATCAACAACCTTGCAACCAACGTGATAAAGGGGTTGTCAATCCCTTCACGGTCACTCGCAAAAGTGAGATCTAATAAAGATAGTAATTAAATATTTTTGGTATTTTTTGTTATTTAGATTGGAAAGTAAAGATTGAAAAATAGTAAACGAGATGCGATATAATGGAAAAGAGATGTAATATAATAAGAAAGAGACCCGGGGGCCATAGGTTTTACTAGTGGCTTCTCTCAAGATAGCATGTATTACGGTGGATGAACAAATTACTGCCAAGCAATTGATGGAAAAGCACATAATTATGATGACATCTAAGGCAATGATCATGAACATAGGCATCACATCCGTGTCAAGTAGACCGAAACGATTCTGCATCTACTACTATTACTCCACACATCGACCCCTATCCAGCATGCATCTAGAGTATTAGGTTCATAAGAATAGAGTACCGCATTAAGCAAGATGACATGATGTAGATGGATAAACTCAAGCAATATGATATAAACCCCATCTTTTTATTATCGATGGCAACAATACAATACGTGCCTTGCTGCCCTTACTGTCACTGGGAAAGGACACCGCAAGATTGAACCCAAAGCTAAGCACTTCTCCCATTGCAAGAAAGATCAATCTAGTAGGCCAAACGAAACCAAAAGTTCGAAGAGACTTGTAAAGATATCAAATCATGCGTATAAGAATTCAGAGAAGACCAAATAATATTCATAGATAATCTGATCATAAATCCACAATTCATCGGATCTCGGCAAACACACCACAAAAGAGTATTACATCGAATAGATCTCCAAGAACATCGAGGAGAACTTTGTATTTAGAATCAAAGAGAGAGAAGAAGCCATCTAGCTAATAACTATGGACCCGAAGGTGTGTGGTAAACTAATCACAACTCATCGGAGAGGTAATTGTGTTGATGTAGAAGCCCTCCGTGGTTGATTCCCCCTCCGACGGGACGTCGAAAAGGCCCCAAGATGGGATCTCATGGGTACAGAAGGTTGCGGCGGTGGAAAAGTGGTTTCGTGGCTCCCCTTGATGTTTCTAGGGTATAAGAGTATATATAGGCGAAAGAAGTATGTCGGTGGAGCTACAAGGGGCTCACGAGGGTGGGGCGCGCCTACCCCCCTGGGCGCACCCACCTGTGTCGTGGACGCCTTGTGGCGTTTCAGACTTCAACTCCAAGTCTTCTGGATTGCTTTCAGTCCAAGAAAGATCATCGTGAAGGTTTCATTCCGTCTGGACTCCGTTTGGTATTCCTGTTCTGCAAAACTCTAAAATAGGAAAAAAAACAGAAACTGGCGGTGGCCCTCCGGTTAATAGGTTAGTCCCAAAAATAATATAAAAGAGCATATTAAATCCCATTAAACATCCAAAGCAGATAATATAATAGCAAGGAACAATCAAAAATTATAGATACGTTGGAGACGTATCAAGCATCCCCAAGCTTAATTCCTGCTCGTCCTCGAGTAGGTAAATGATAAAAACAGAATTTTTGATGTGGAATGCTACCTAACATAATTATCTATGTAATTTTCTTTATTGTGGCATGAATGTTCATATCTGAAAGATTCAAGACAAAAGTTTAATATTGACATAAAAATAATAATACTTCAAGCATACTAAAAAAGTAATCATGTCTTCTCAAAAAAACATGGCCAAAGAAAGTTCATCCCTACAAAATCATATAGTTTGGCTATGCTCCATCTTCGTCACACAAAGTATCCAAATCATGCACAACCCCGGTTTCAGCCAAGCAATTGTTTCATACTTCAGTATTCTCAAGCAAGTATTCGCAACACATGAGCATCAGCCATGGACATAGCACTATAGGTGGAATAGAATGGTGGTTGTGGAGAAGACAAAAAGGGGGAAGATGGTCTCACATCAACTAGGCGTATTAATGGGCTATGGAGATGCCCCTCAACAGATATCAATGTTAGTGAGTAGGGATTGCCATGCAAGGGTGCACTAGAGCTATAAATGTATGAAAGCTCAACAAAAGAAACTAAGTGGGTGTGGATCCAACTTGCTTGCTCACAAAGACCTAGGGAATTTTGAGGAAGCACATTATTGGAATATACAAGCCAAGTTTTATAACGAAAATTCCCACTAGTATATGAAAATGACAAAATAAGAGACTCTCTATCATGAAGATCATTGTGCTACTTTGAAGCACAAGTGTGGAAAAAGGATAGTAGCATTGTCCCTTCTCTCTTTTTCTCTTTTTTTGTTTGGCTTCTTTGGCCTCCTTTTTTCGTCATTGGCTTCTTTGGCCTCTCTTTTTTTTATTTCCTCACACGATACAATGCTCTAATAATAATGATCAACGCACTTCTATTTATTTACAACTCAAGTATTGCAACTCGATACTTAGAACAAAATATGACTCTATATGAGTGCCTCCGGTGGTGTACCGGGATGTGCAATGAATCAAGAGTGATATGTATGAAAGAATTATGAATGGTGGCTTTGCCACAAATACGATGTCAACTACATGATCATGCAAAGCAATATGAAAAGGATGGAGCATGTCATAATAAATGGAATGGTGCAAAGTTGCATGGCAATATATCTTGGAATGGCTATGGAAATGCCATAATAGGTAGGTATGGTGGCTGTTTTGAGGAAGTTATATGGTGGGTGTATGGTACCGACGAAAGTTGCGCGGTACTAGAGAGGCTAGCAATGGTGGAAGGGTGAGAGTGAATATAATCATGGACTCAACATTAGTCATAAATAACTCACATACTTATTGCAAAAATCTACAAGTCATCAAAACCAAGTACTACACGCATGATCCTAGGGGCAGGGTTGGTAGGAGTTAACCATCGCACGATCCCGACCTCCACACATAAGGAAGACAATCAAAGAAACACCTTATTCTTCAAATTTGTTACACAACGGTTACCATACGTGCATGCCACGGGACTTGCAAACCTCAACACAAGTATTTCTCAAATTCACAATTACTCTACTAGCATGACTCTAATATTACCATTGTCATATCTCAAAACAATCATAAAAAATTAAACTTCTCATAATATTCAACGCA
Source organism: Triticum aestivum (assembly GCF_018294505.1). Lineage (NCBI taxonomy): Eukaryota > Viridiplantae > Streptophyta > Magnoliopsida > Poales > Poaceae > Triticum > Triticum aestivum. The sequence continues at coordinate 563,524,753 of NC_057807.1, forward strand.
CTTTTTATGAAAGTTTTTATTATACCCATCTTGGATGCCTATCATATTAGGACTAGTTTTATAGCCAAAGCAAATTACCGTGCTGTTCTAAAAGACTCTCAAAATAATATAATTGAAGCATGAGAGATCAATAATTCCTATAAAATAAAACCACCACCATGCTCTAAAAAGATATAAGTGAAGCACTAGAGCAAATTTGTCTAGCTTAAAAGATATAAGCGAAGCACATAGAGTATTCTAATAATAATTTCCGATTCATGTGTGTCTCTCACAAAAGGTGTGTACAGCAAGGATGATTGTGGTAAACTAAAAAGCAAAGACTCAAATCATACAAGATGCTCCAAGCAAAACACATATCATGTGGTGAATAAAAATATATCCTCAAGTAAAGTTACCAATAGACGAAGACGAAAGAGGGGATGCCTTCCGGGGCATCCCAAAGCTTAGGCTTTTGGTTGTCCTTGAATTTTACCTTGGGGTGCCTTGGGAATCCCCAAGCTTAGGATCTTGCCACTGCTTATTCCAAAATCCATCAAATCTTTACCCAAAAACTTGAAACCTTCACAACACAAAACTTCAACAGAAAATCTCATGAGCTCCGTTAGTATAAGAAAATAAACCACCACTTTAAGGTACTGTGATGAACTCATTCTTTATTTATATTGGTGTTAATCCTAATGTATTCCAACTTCTCTATGGTTCATACCCCCCGATGCTACTCATAGATTCATCAAAATAAGCAAACAACACACGAAAAATACAATCTGTCAAAAACAGAATAGTCTGTAGCAATCTGTAACTTTCGAATACTTATGTAACTTCAAAAATTCTGAAATAAATTGGTGGACGTGATAAATTTGTCTATTAATCATCTGCAAAAATAATCAACCTAAAATAACTCTCCTATATAAAATGACATCTATTCTCGTGAGCGCAAAAGTTTCTGTTTTTTGCAGCAAGATCTCAAAGACTTCACCCAAGTCTTCCGAAAGGTTCTACTTGGCACAAACACTAATTAAATTATAAAACCACATATAAACAGAGGCTAGATTAATTGTTTATTACTAAACAGGAGCAAATAGTAAAGAATAAAAATAAAATTGGGTTGCCTCCCAACAAGCGCTATCGTTTAACGCCCCTAGCTAGGCATAAAAACAAGAATAGATCTAGGTATTGCCATCTTCGGAATGCAATCCATAAGTGGCTCTCATAATATATTCATAAGGCAATTTAATTTTCTTCCTAGGAAAGTTTTCCATGCCCTTCATTAACGGAAATTCAAATCTAATATTTCCTTCTTTCATATTAATAATTGCACCAATCGTTCTAAGGAAAGGTCTACCAAGAATAATAGGACATGTAGGATTGCAATCTATATCAAGAATAATGAAATCTACGGGAACATAATTCCTATTTGCAACAACAAGAACATCATTAATCCTTCCTGTAGGTTTCATAATGGTGGAATACGCAAGATGCAAATTTAAAGAACAATCATCAAATTCACGGAAACCTAGCACATCACACAAAGTTTTTGGAATCGTGGAAACACTAGCACCCAAATCACACAAAGCATATCATTCATAATTTTTAATCTTAATTTTAATAGTAGGTTCCCACTCATCATAAAGCTTTCTAGGGATAGAAACTTCTAGTTCAAGCTTTTCTTCATAAGATTGCATTAAAGCAGCAATGATATGTTTAGTAAAAGCTTTCTTTTGATTATTAGCATGAGGAGAATTTAACATAGATTGAAAAAAGGAAATACAATCTATTAAAGACCAATTATCATAATTAAATTCCTTGAAATCCAAAATAGTGGGTTCATTGCTACTTAAAGTTTTGACCTCTTCAATCCCACTTTTATCAATTTTTGTATCAAGATCTAAAAACTCCGAAACCTCTTCAATCCCACTTTTATCAATTTTTGTATCAAGATCTAAAAACTCTGAATCATTGGGACGCCTTTTAACTAAAGTTGACTCATCTCCAGTCCCATGTTTATCAAGATTCATATTGGAAAACAAATATTTAATAGGAGTCACATCAATCACTTTTAGATATTCATCATTATTATCATGAAAACTAGAAGAAGACACTTTCACAAACCAATCTTTTTTAGCATGCATCCTAGCGGTTCTTACTTTGCACTCATCAATGGAAATTCTCATGACTTTGAGAGACTCATTGATGTCATGATTAGGTGGAATAGATCTAAGTTTCAAAGAATCAACATCAAGAGAAACTATATCCATGTTCCTAGCCAACTCATCAATCTTAAGCAATTTTTCTTCAATCAAAGCATCGAAATTATTTTGCAAACTCATAAATTCTTTAATGCTATTCTCAAAATCAGAGGGCATCTTATTAAAATTTCCATAAGAGTTCTTCTAGGAATTACCATAATTATTAGAGGAATTACTAGGAAACAACCTAGAATTAAAATTGCCTCTATACGCGTTGTTACCAAAATTGTTCCTACCCACGAAATTCACATCCATAGATTCATAATTATTCTCAATCAAAGTGGACAAAGGCATATCATTAGGATGAGAAGAAACACTTTTATTAGCAAATAATTTCATAAGTTCATCCATCTTTCCACTCAAAACATTAATCTCTTCAATTTCATGAACTTTTTTACTAGTGGATCTTTCGGTGTGCCATTGAGAATAATTAACCATAATATTATCTAGGAGTTTAGTAGCTTCTCCTAAAGTGATTTCCATAAAAGTGCCTCTCGCAGCCGAATCTAAAAGATTTCTGGAAGCCAAATTCAACCCGACACAATGGTTTTGTATAATCATCCACAAATCCAAACCATGTGTAGGGTAATTATGTATCATTAATTCCATCTTCTCCCAAGCTTGTGCAACATGCTCATGATCAAGTTGCTTAAAATTGATAATATCGTTCCTAAGGGAGATGATCTTAGCAGGAGGAAAATACTTAGAGATAAAAGCATCTTTGCACTTATTCCATGAATCAATACTATTTTTAGGCAAAGAGAACCAAGTTTTAGCACGATCTCTAAGCGAAAACGGAAATAGCTTCAATTTAACAATATATATCCACATATTTCTTCTTTTGCATATCACATAAATCAACGAAATTGTTTAGATGGGATGCGACATCTTCACTAGGAAGGCCAGAAAATTGATCTTTCATAACAAGATTCAACAAAGCGGCATTAATTTCACAATATTCAGCATTGGTAGTAGGAGCAATCAGAGTGCTAATAAAATCATTGTTGTTGGTGTTGGAAAAGTCACACAATTTTGTATTATCTTGAGCCATCGTGACAAACAATCAATCCAACACACAAGCACACAAGAAGCAAGCGAAAAGAGACGAACAGAAGAGGGGCGAAGAAAGGCAAAGGTTTTTGAAAATCATTTTAGAAGTGGGGGAGAGGAAAATGAGAGGTGTCGTGGAATTGTCACGTCAGATGTCCTAGCGAAAGGACTTAGTAGTGGAGCCATCGCAGCTAGGAAGCTTAAAGGGGTTAAATGGGACAAATGACACAAGGTTTATACTGGTTCGGCCCCTTGCGGTGAAGGTAAAAGCCTATGATCCAGTTTTGGGTGGTGTTTCTTATGTCTCAATTACCAGGGAGCAATTCCGCTTGACCTAGTTCTCGATCTGTGGTTACTTGTCCTGAACCGCCGCCGGGGCATCCCTTTATATATAGAGGTCGACGCCTAGTGGCTCTCAGAGTCCCGGCCGGCTCATAAACAGTGCCCGGCTCGGTCTCTCTCTATTCCTGCCTTACAATACAAGTTACATAAATATGGCGGTTTATATCTATGGGCCTTAAGTCACCTTTGGGCTTTGGGCCCTTAACTGAACCTCCATCTTCAAGCATCGACTTGGGCTTCAAGAATCCTCATAGGTATAACCCGGCCCCTCCTGGGCGGGTCATACCTAATAGTTATATCCCCAACATTAGGCCCCAGATTGATTTGAACTGGTTCATGTCAATCTTCAACACTTAGAAAAAATCTTCTGCTCTTCGTTTGTACAGAAAGTCTTATAACTCGCCATGATGTCATACTCTGGGTCTGTGGTAACCCGCCATGATGTCATCTATCTTTAATTCATATTTTATCCAACATATCTCAACGGTTCCTTGTCTTAATGACCATCCCGAGAATCGAGGTGTCCTAGTACCTGGATAACCATATTTTCGGCCTCCACATTTTTCGTGCCCACTCACCAGTCTTTCCTTATAAATAGGCACGACCAGGTCTTTCCTCATTCTCCCCTTTCCAGCGTCTTCTTCCTCTGCAACCCTTCTGCCGCTCGAGCTCCGCAGTCGCCGCAGAGCGCCTCATCTTCCTCAACCTCGGCCGCTGCATCAGCCTGAGTCGATCCAGAGAACGACGGTGACCTTCCGCAGTAGATCTGCAGTTGTAAGTTTTTGCCTTCCCGAACCTCAGATCCGCATTAGAGTTTGCAAGTTTCTCTGTGTTCTACGTAGGTCATCACGGTTTCTTCATAGCTCCTCCACCACAACCTCTTTTGATCCAAAAGTAATATGGAACTCATGCGGTAGTTGTTTTGCTTCCACTTTTGATACTAGCAGGTCCCCTTTTTCTGTAAAGAGACTTCATTAGAACTTACAAACTCGTTTGTGCTGCTTTTTTAGGTCTATCTTATTTCCTTTTATGGAGCATCTGCTAATCCAAAATAATAGTTGCACTCTGTAAAACTTGTTTGTATGACACTTAGCCAAATATCTGTATTTTCATAGATCCACCTAGCCATGACGGTTCAAACCACCGGCTTCAATTGCAGTGCTCAATAGACAACATCAATTACTCATGGCGGCTTTAAAACCTAACTGCTCACGGCAATTTAAATAACCTAACGTAATCAGTCATATACCATTAGGACCTTTATAAGCCCCCAATCTAAACATGTACTTGTAATATTTCCTCCTCCGGCCTAATTTTGAACCGGCCATTTTTACTCTTGTTTAGGCTTCCTCCTTCACAATTCCGCCTAAGATAACCACTTCATGCAACTGGGTCAAGTCCGTTGTCACGGAGAGTACTTTTTACGATTTTGTGAAAGTCGGCTATCTGCCCAAAAGAGATGTCATGTCTTACCGTGCTCCTGATCCAACGGAGGAAAAGCCTCAGCCCAAAGGGTGAGGCTATCGTCTTCATATATCACATGAACCGGGGCTTCTCGCCACCCGGCTCAAAGTTCTTTAGAGATGTTCTGCACTTCTTCGACCATCGTCCTCAAGACATCGGTCCCAACTCCGTGTCCAATATATGCAACTTTCAAGTGTTTTCTGAAGTGTACCTTGGAGAAGAGCCCAACCTACTCCTTTTTTGAGAATTGTTTTATTTAAACAATCAGAATGAGTACTCCAATGGACCGAGTTTGGAAATGGGCAGGGTCTCAATCCAACGATGGAGGGACGTAATCTTTCCTTATGCACAACCGTCGACTCACCCCCAAGACTGGAACCAGACTTGGTTCTACTGTCAAAACACCTCTCCGGCCGACGAGAACCCACTGCCCGGCTTCCGTGCTTTGCATCTTGACTCCAAACATCAGCTTCCTGACAAAATAACAGCCGCTGAACGCTAGACGCTCGCCCCCACTCTTGCAAAAATTAAAGCTCTGCTCGGGAACAGTTTAAACGGCATTGATCTGGTTCGGTGCTGGGTCACCGGGCGGATCATCCCATTGAGCCGCCGCTCTGGGTTAATGTGTGATTCCACTGGAGAAGCAAAATATCCACTGCGCCACAACCCTGATGACTTACCTGACGATCTTATCAATGATATGACAAAGTCACTTCTAAATGAGAGCCTGGCCGACTGCGGCAAAGTGGGCCTGAGCCCTTTCTGCAAGGCTCACCTGGCTCCAACGGTAAGCTGCCAGAACCAATTATTTTACTTTTATCTTTTATGTTCCATCATAACTCAAACTTTTACTGACTTTCACAGGCTGATGACAAATTCTGGAAGAACAAATATGATCATGAGGCTGCAAAGAGAGCCAGGAAGGCCAAGAAAGCTGCCAGGAAAGCCGCCGCTCAGAAAAGAGGGAAAAAACCCAGTGCTTCCGATTTACTTCAGCTGGACGACTCTTCTGAGTCGGAGGTTGTCGGTGTCAAAACCGGCGGATCTCGGGTAGGGGTCCCGAACTGTGCGTCTAGGCGGATGGTAACAGGAGACAAGGGACACGATGTTTTTACCTAGGTTCGGGCCCTCTCGATGGAGGTAAAACCCTACTCCTGCTTGATTAATATTGATGATATGGGTAGTACAAAGGTTGATCTACCACGAGACCAGAGAGGCTAAACCCTAGAAGCTAGTCTATGGTATGATTGTTGTTCGTCCTATGGACTAAAACTCTCTGGTTTATATAGACACCGGAGAGGGCTAGGGTTACATAGAGTCGGTTACAATGGGAGGAGATCTTCATATCGTGTCGCCAAGCTTGCCTTCCACGCCAAGGAAAGTCCCATCCGGACACAGGACGAAGTCTTCAATCTTGTATCTTCATAGTCCGGGAGTCTGGCCAAAGGTCATAGTCCGGCCATCCGGACACCCCCTAATCCAGGACCCCCTCAGTAGCCCCTGAACCAGGCTTCAATGACGACGAGTCCGGCACACAAAATTGTCTTCGGCATTGCAAGGCGGGTTCCTCCTCTGAATACTTCATAGAAGATGTTGAACACAAGGATAGTGTCCGGCTCTGTAAAATAGTTTCCACATACCACCGTAGAGAGAATAATATTCGCACAAATCTAATCTGCTGACGCATTCCGCAGCATGACATCACGCCACAGCCAAGCCTTTATTCATTTTACTGTCCCACCTTAGCGTGTTTAGCGAGGCGTTTTCCTTGGCATGTCCTGTCAAAGCAGAGATCATGTCCCCTTATCCCGGGATTCTCATCAATACGGGCGTGGGTAACCCAACCGCGCCATTAATCGCAGCGCTTGGGAGATAAGCGAGTTTTATTAGGCTGGTGGGGGCTCGTAGTTTCAGCCGCCCATATAAGGGGATAAGGGTCCACCCTTTCCATCTACGCCTTCTTCCTCCTTCGCTTACCCATTCCTGCGCACTCGAGCTCCAGCACCCAAGTCCGCACTTCCCACCTCATCCTTCTCCAATCTTGTTCGGAGTGGGAGGTAGATGGATGGCCTCCACCGTCACAGAGGGGCACATCAAAAAGTTGAGGAAAGCCGGAAACTTGTCTAACGACATCGCGCACCGGCTCCCAATTGAGGGGCAACTCATCCCCACCCCTAGGCCCCATGAGAGGGTGGTGTTTCTCACCCATTTCCTCCACGGACTGGGCTTTCCTCTTCACCCGTTCGTCCGGGGGCTCATGTTCTACTACGGCCTGGACTTCCACGATCTGGCCCCGAACTTCATCCTCAACATCTCGGCGTTTATCGTCGTGTGCGAGGCCTTCCTCCGCATCAAGCCTCACTTCGTCCTATTGTTGAAGATCTTCAGCGTCAAGCCGAAGGTCGTGGGCGGCCGGCAAGTGGAGTGCGGAGGCGCCATGGTGGGCAAGATGCCCAATGTCACATGGCTCGAGGGCTCCTTCGTGGAAACCATCAAAGGGTGGCAATCAGGGTGGTTATACATCACCGAGCCGCGTGACCCTGAGTGGGCAGCGACCCCCGAATTCCAATCTGGCATCCCCACACGGCTCACATCTTGGAAAGAAATGGGCCTGTTGTGGGGTAATCCGGAAGAGGTGACCGGACTCCAAACCTGCGTCCAAGACCTGGTGAATAAGAAGGTTAAACTTGTCAATGTAGTCCAGGCCATGCTCTTCCGCCGGATCCTCCCGTGTCAACGACGTGCCTTCAACTTGTGGGAGTTCGACCCGGCCCAGCACCAGACTTTGTCCCGGCTCTTCGACACAAAGCACGAGGATGCCTGGAAGGTGCTATTCAAGAGCTCCGAGGTCTCCCCTCCCGTCACCGTGGATCGCGGATTCTACGCCAAGCGCCAAGCCACCAAAGTAAGCTTGTTTTTATCCTTTACAGGACACTTGATTTTCATAGTTGGACTCTATGCAAGATCTAAACTCTCGCTCCTTTAACAGGACTGGAAGAGGACGTCCGAATAGTTTGACTGTCCGGCCCCTTTGCCCGAAGGCCCAGCAGATGCACGCTTGACGAAGCTGTTGGTTCTGGCACCTCACATGGTGTCGGAGAAGAAGGCCAAGAAGAAGGCCACGGGGACTCGAAAGAGTTCCCGACGCCTGGTGGTGTTAGATTCATCGCCCGACGACCCCGAAGCGCCCTCCGCCTCCGAAGACGAGGTGGAGGAAGAATAAGTCTCTCCCCCTCCAGCGGGGGGAGGAAAGAAAAGGAAGGCCGCCCCAACTAGGGAAGCCGGAGGGTCCAAGAAGGGGAAGACCCTTCTTCCGGACTACGCCGACGACGGCAGAGAGGAATGGCCATCCAGGGCGAAGCCCCTGGCAAAATCGTAAGTATTCGGATACCAGAATAACTTATGGCGCTCCTCTATTATACAGCATCTTCTGACACCGAATTCAATCATGCAGTCCGCCCAAGGCTCAGCTCGGCGATTCGTCGAGCGGCTCCCTGGATTCATCGGATGTGAATAGCGCTTCACTCCCGACGGCATCCTCCCCTCGCCCTACGGACGATGCCGAAGTGGAATCCCAAAAGGGACTAAACCAGGAGGAGGTGGTCCTGGAGGCGCCGCAAGGTGACCTCCCGGACTCCAGGCCCAAAGGGGATGAAGCCCTAGAGGGATCTAAGTACGGCCCTGGGCCAGACACCGCTCCGGAACCTTCAGTGGTTCCGGAGTCTGGCAGGCGGCCCCTTCACAAGAAGGGCAAGCCTACGACGCCGGTGGCTTCTGTCCAACCGGAGGCGCCGGACAATTTGTGGGAGGTGCTTAATGGCGCCTCCATCGACGAGGAGCACCACACTGTTATGAGTGCGGTGATTCAGAAGGTTCAGTCTGCTAAGAGCAGGCTGACAGAAGCATGTACCAGCCTTCTAACAGGCTTTGAGGTATGTATTTAAAACATAAAAAATGTTACCGCATAGACAGTAGCCCCTGATGCTCAGTTTTGTGTTCGGAAGGAAAAGCCGGACTGAGGATCTAAAAAAGATATATGCAGGATTCTAACATAAATATGTCAATATGGGAATGCAGGCTACGCTGTTGACCTCTGTCGCACTGACTACGGAGGTCGATGCATTGAAGCAGAGCCTCGAGCGGTACGAGAACAAGCTCGGTCGTGCCAAGAAGCAGCTCGAGGACAAGGAAGGTATGTAATACCTTATGTAAGTATATAAAAAATACCTGGTTGCAAATAATGACAGAACCAACTTGAATGTTGCAGGGGCCACATCCGAGGTGGCGACCCTGAAGGAGCTGTCCAAGGCCAAAGACAATGCGGCCGTGGAGCGTACTGAGCCAGAAAAGCAAGATGCGCAGGTGGCGGAGGTGCGGCAAGAGCTCGATGCTCTTGTGAAAAAACATGAGAGGTTAGAGCTTGACTCAAAGACTCGAGAGTCCGAGCTCGCCTCGGCACTTGAAAGCGCCAAATCTGCCAAAGCCGAAGCCCAAAAAGCCCTCCAGGAAATTGAGGCGATGAAAAGGATTGCGGCGGGTAAGGCATTCTTTATGCAAAGCAAGCACGTGAAAGTAAATTACCTGTTACTTACCCGAATCCGGAGCTCTCCAGGAGCATTCGCAGATCTGCCCCGCAGTGTATCCGACGCCGCCGCATTCTACCGGGCGGAGGAAGGGAGCTCGACAGAGAAGGTGTTCTGGTCCCAGTATGCTGAGGCCGAATCCCCGGTGCCCCTGAGTGACCAGCTGAAGCAGCTGGTCGAGCTTCATAAGGCAGTCGAACAGGCCATGAAGGGCCTGATAGGCCGGCTGTGACCTGGGGAGGCCATGCCTTTGAGCTACTTTGGGCTAGTGCGGCGGCTGGTGGATGCATGTCCACGGCTTGAAGTCATCAAGCGCTCCGTATGCATCGAGGGCGCCCGTAGGGCTTTTGCCCGTGCGGAAGTGCACTGGGGAAAGCTGGATGCTGAGAAGCTGGTGAAGGATGGGCCACCGGAGGGGAAGGAGCATCGCAGGCCCGAGATGTATTATGAGGGCGTCCTGGAGGGCGCCCGTCTTGTAGCGAATGAATATACCAGGGATGTAATTTTTGAGTAAACTCGCTCGTGTTTATCCTGTGCGCTGAAAACTTGTTCATATGCGCTAAGCAACGCTTTTTGAATTTAAAATATTACCTTCTGTGCGGCCGTTTATTAAATCTGAGAGATTCATGTCGTCGGCTTCTACCTCCATGCCATGAGTGCTGGGGTGTTCGGGATAAACCTGAGCGCTCTTGTTCCCATTCTTGGGTCCATCTAGGAAGGCGCTCAGCACAACGAACAAGGCCATCGGACTTACAATGCTTTATCACTCTCACTTAGCCATAGAATTTTATAATTTTAAATTTCGGCGAAGCCCCTAGTATTCTGAAGACCGAGTTCGGGGCGCTATCCACGCCTAGGCCGGATAAATCCAGCTCCTCGCTCTAAGCGGCATAAGTCTTTAGGGACTCGAAAAACCTCTCGAACAGCGACCGGTCTCTCGCCCTATCATGATGGTCAGTTTTAGCTTTCTCTACTGAGGTGTTAACCCAGCTCAACTGGGGCACAATCGCAGTACTTCTCCCAGCGCTACCTTAGCCGACATTGCGGAATGTAAGGTACCAAAACATGGGAGCCGGGCAAACCCAACTATTGACCCAAGACATGATTCGGAGCCGATGCATATAATGCTATAAGTTCGGGGTGCCGCACTCATGAGAGTGTTCGGTCTTCTCACACCGTATTCTGGGGAACTTAAGCCCCTGGTGTATTGGCCGTACCAAAGTGTATGGTTGCATGATGTCATGACTGAACATATTTACAGAAAAAATGAATGCAATAATAGACAAGAGCTATGTATTGTTTATTAAAGGGCTGCTATGAAAGCAGAATGATACAAATAGTGCGATAAGCAAGAGATGGGATTATTTGACATTTCCCCCTCCAGGGGCAAGCTGCAAGACTTTAAGTAAGAGAGGTATTTAGCTCGTTATGGAGACCACCTGGACATTTGACGTGGCTTGTTGTCTCCCTGCCTGTTGCATCGTGTGTTCGGCGAGTGTATTGCCGAATAGGCCGTCCGAATAGTGGAGTCCTAAAAGTATATAAAAAAGAAAAAGGAAGAAATGGCAAAATCAGGAGCCCCTAGTGCGGTTAAGCCGCATTCTGGGCATGCCGTGGTTGTGCCCCTCCCCTTATGCCCATGATATTTCCAGAGTGTAATTATGTACGCATGGTACTGCTATCGCAATCCCGCGAGGGCTGGGGTTGGGGCCGCACTTCTATGCTTGCTCAGAACGTGCCAGGCGGTTTTGTTGTAGGTTACTCCGGGCGCGCTTGACGTTGTCTGGACATTTAACAGCCGGATTGGAGGATTGCCTTGAGAGGCTACTTTGTACTTCCGCCGCCAGGGCCGCCGTGTGCTCCTCTGTCCGGAGAGAGCGTTCGGTGTTTCCATTGACCGTAATGACTCCACGAGGGCCTGGCATCTTGAGCATGAGATATGCGTAGTGCGGCACCGCATTAAATTTTGCGAATGTGGTTCGTCCGAGCAGGGCGTGATAGCCACTGCAGAACGGGACTATGTCGAAGATTAACTCTTCGCTTCGGAAATTATCCGGGGATCCAAAGACCACTTCGAGTGTAACTGAGTCTGTACAGCTGGCTTCTACACCTGGTATGACGCCTTTAAAGGTCATCTTTGTGGGTTTAATCCTTGAGGTATCTATACCCATTTTTCGCACTGTATCCTGATAAAGCAGGTTCAGGCTGCTGTCGCCGTCCATGAGGACTCTAGTGAGGTGAAATCCGTCAATGATTGGGTCTAGGACCAATGCGGCGAATCCGCCATGACGAATGCTAGTGGGGGTGGACCCTTCGATCAAAAGTGATCGGGCAGGAGGACCATGGGTTGAACTTTGGGTCGACTGGCTCCAACGCATAGACGTCCTTGAGAGCACGCTTCCACTCCCTTTTGGGGATATGGGTTGCGTATATCATGTTCATCGTCCGCACTTGTGGGGGGAAGCCCTTCTGTCCTGTGTTGTTCGGCGGCCGGGGCTCCTCCTCGTCATCGCTATGCAGCCCCTTGTCTCTGTTTTCAGCACTTAACTTGCCTGCCTTCTTGAACACCCAACAATCCCTATTGGTGTGATTGGCTGGTTGTTCGGGGGTGCCGTGTATCTGGCACGAGCGATCGAGTATCTGGTCTAAGCTGGATGGGCCCGGAGGATTTCTTTTGAATGGCTTCATCCGCTGACCGGGTTTAGAGCCTCTGAATCCGGCATTAACTGTCGTATCCTCAGTATTATCGCCGTTAATGCGGCGCTTGTGCTTGTTACGACGTGACCTGCCATTGTTGTCCTTGGTATCTGAGTTACCAGGGCTCTCGGTCATGTTATTGCTATGAGCTAGCCAGCTGTCTTCTCCCACGCAAAAGCGGGTCATGAGTGTCGTGAGGGCTGCCACAGATTTCGGCTTTTCCTGTCCTAGATGCGGGCAAGCCATTCGTCTCGGATGTTGTGCCTGAAGGCTGCAAGAGCCTCTGTGTCTGGACAGTCGACTATTTGATTTTTCTTGATTAGGAACCGCGTCTAGAATTGTCTGGCCGATTCCTCTGGCTGCTGAATTATGTGGCTTAGGTCATCGGCGTCTGGTGGTCGCACATAAGTGCCCTGAAAGTTGTCAAGGAATGCGGATTCCAGGTCCTCCCAGCAACTAATTGACTCTGCTGGCAGGTTGTTAAGCCAATGCCGAGCTGGTCCTTTAAGCTTGAGCGGGAGGTATTTGATGGCGTGTAGATCATCACCATGGGCCATGTGGATATGAAGGAGATAATCCTCGATCCATACCGCAGGATCTTTTGTGCCATCGTATGATTCGATGTTTACGGGTTTAAAACCCTCGGGGATTTGATGATCCATTACTTCGTCTGTGAAGCATAGTGGGTGTGCGGCGCCTCTGTACTGGGCTATATCACGACGTAGCTCGGATGATCTTTGTCTGTTGTGTTCGGCCTGGCCGTATTTGTCATATCCAGTGTGACGGTTATCTTCGTGTGACGTGGGGCGCCCACGCGATCCATAGATTGATCTTGTTTGCCTTACCTTATCCTCCAATATGTCTCACAGGTCTGGTGCGTTTCCCCGTGCTCTAGTATTTTTTTAGCGGCGCCGGGGTGCGGCTTGAGTTGAGGGCTGAAAGGCTTCTCTGTCATGGCCACGGGGTGGCCGATCGGCCGCATCATACGCTGGTGATGTAGGTTTAGTTGCTTCCTCCTCTAGTTGGGGTAGCAGCCTATGCTTTGGGTAGCTCTTGGAGGGACATTCGAGTTTGTACTCTTCGGCCGCCAGGACTTCAGTCCATCTGTTGGCTAGCAAATCTTGGTCAGCTCTAAGGTGCTGCTGTTTTTTCTTGAGGCTGCTTGCCGTGGCCATAAGCCTGCGTTTGAAACGCTCTTGTTCGACGGGATCCTCTGGCACGATAAATTCGTCGTCGTCGAGGCTTGCCTCGTCTTCGGAGGGAGGCATATAATTGTCGTCCTTGACCTCCCGGTCTGCCACTCTCTCATGAGGGTTGGCTTCTCCGTCCTCCTGCGTTGAATCCTGCTGGAGGGGGTTGTCTTCGGCACTGTCTGGGGTGTTGTTATCTCCAGTGCCGGACTCGCCGTTTTTGCTTTGGCGGGATTTAGAGCGGCGCCGCTGACGCTGGTGCTTAGGTCGTTTCTTCAAGGGGTCATCCTCCATTTTTTCATCGCCATTCCCTGCTTTTGGGGTGTCCACCATGTATATGTCATATGACGAGGTGGCTTTCCAGTGCCCTATAGGTGCTGGTTCTTGGTCGTCTCCTTCATCGGCGTCCATACCGTCGATGTCTTCGGAGTCAAAGTCGAGCATGTCGGTTAAATCGTCGACAGTGGCTACGAAGTGGGTGGTGGGTGGGTTTCGAATTTCTTCGTCGTCCGCATACCAACCTTGCTGACCATAGTCCGGCCCGGGCTCTCCTGACAAAGAGAGGGACTTTAGTGAATTCAGGAAGTCGCCAAAGGGCAAGTGCTGAAAGACGTCCGCGGTGGTGAACTCCATGATCGGAGCCCAATTGGGTTTGATCGGAAGGGGTGAGGAAGATTCGGAGTCCGGAAAGGAGTCTGACACCTTGGAGTCACAGGCCTCACAAAGGACTAGGCTGGTATTCGGCTCGATCACTGTAGAGATTGCAGCTCCCGGGGCGGCGTCCAACCGTCTGTCCCCGACTGGCGCGGTTGGCTCTGAGCTAAGGGTCGGACCGGACACCTCAGCGGCGCTCTGGGCGCTGTCCGGCGGCAGAGCTAGATCATGCCCATCATGACAGTGCGGCGTGCTCGGCGGTGGCTCGAATCCGTCGAAGATCAAGTCCCCGCGGATGTCAGTCGTGTAGTTAAAACTTCCAAATCTGACCTGATGGCCAGGGGCATAGCTTTCGATCTGCTCCAGATGGCCAAGTGAATTGGCCCGCAGTGCGAAGCCGCCGAACATGAAGATCTGTCTGGGGAGAAAAGTCTCACCCTAGACCGCGTCGTGGTTGATGATCGAAGAAGCCATCGGGCCTAAAGGTGACGACACAGAGGAACTCTCAATGAAAGCAACAATGTCGGTGTCAAAACCGGCGGATCTCGGGTAGGGGGTCCCGAACTGTGCGTCTAGGCGGATGGTAATAGGAGACAAGGGACACGATGTTTTTACCCAGGTTCGGGCCCTCTCGATGGAGGTAAACCCTACTCCTGCTTGATTAATATTGATGATATGGGTAGTACAAGAGTTGATCTACCACGAGATCAGAGAGGCTAAACCCTAGAAGCTAGCCTATGGTATGATTGTTGTTCGTCCTATGGACTAAAACTCTCCGGTTTATATAGACACTGGAGACGGCTAGGGTTACACAGAGTCGGTTACAATGGGAGGAGATCTTCATATCGTATCGCCAAGCTTGCCTTCCACGCCAAGGAAAGTCCCATCCGGACACGGGATGAAGTCTTCAATCTTGTATCTTCATAGTCCGGGAGTCCGGCCAAAGGTCATAGTCCGGCCATCCAGACACCCCCTAATCCAGGACTCCCTCAGAGGTAACCCTTGATTCTCTTGGCTCATTGTTCAACCACCTTATTGACACTGATTACCATCAGGGTGACACGGGAACGAGTCCGGGAGTGACAAAAGAGGTAACTATTATTTCCTCCTCCGACTTAGAGCCTTTGCCAAGACAAAAAGTCCGAAGAGTAACCCGGAAAGTAAGATTTTCACATCCCTTAGCTTACCAGGATCCTCACTTTATTTTGAGGCGACAGATTCATGAAAACCGGAGGCAGACCCAGACCAGCAAAGAAGTGGAGCTCTCCTACGGTTTACCAAATACACCAAGGAAACGTCGGAATGAGTTCATCTCCGTCTTAGATCCCTTTTATCCTTTGGTGGGTCTCACTCGTCAACCACTCAACTCTTCTGACTTGAATTATCAGGAAACTTCACCTTCGTCTGGCGACTCAATCCAGTCCAACCTGCCGCTTTTAAGACTGCTCCAGGGTAATGATGATTTACTTATCCTGTATTCAATTCAATTCTTTATACTTGTACTAACCTTTTTAATCTTATGCAGTGGAAAAGCAAAACCGAGCAAGAGGTTAAAGAAGAATAAGCCGGCAGAAAAGCCAACTGACCACAAGCTGGAACTCCAGACGGTTGTGCCTGATGCCTCTATTCTAGAGCCACCGCGTGAACCGGCTGATGACACGTCAGCATCGATTGCTGACCCGCCTATGGAGCATACGGCCGACGTCCTTGAAAACCCCGAAGTCCCTAGCCCGGCCAAGGCAGACGACCCTCAAGATGCTGACGTGGAAATTACCAAAACTGGCTATACTAGGCCGGGGAGACCCACTATGCTCGCTAAGTGCTCTGCTAAGGAGGAGGACATGAGCCGCCGCAAGGTCAGATTTGACATTGCTAATTATACTCATATGAGCATTGGGGAAGTTTTTTCTGGCTGTCTTAGCCAAGTGAACAGCAGCCGTGACCTCGAAGTTGATATGGTGAAGCAAATGCACCAGAAATTTGAGGTATTAACTCTTCCCTTCACTGAATCATCCTTATTATGCCAGCCCCCAAGTCTATTGCTTATAATGAATATGTTGTAGACTTAGAACAAACATATAAACATTAGTAATATTCCTTGGTCAATCATGTAAAAATCCAGCTTAATCCGTAGTCCCCAAGGGCCAGTTTAATCAAAATGAATGAGCTGGTCCTTCACATGTTATAATACTTGTGTAGATTTAACAGCAATATGCATTAGGCCCCAAGTGCTAAGTATTTTGCCTGTAAAGTGCTTGGGACTTACTCTCATGAACTGCCACTTGAACAGAATCTTTTGGTAGACATTAGCCCCCAAGTGCCAAGTGTTATTGCTTGCAAAAGGCTTGGGACTTTAATATTGTCTGGTAATGTTCATGATTTTGACCCGGTAATTGTACAGGTTGCTACCACTCAACTTCAATCAGAAGTGTCCGACTTGAAGAGCCGCCTGGAGGCACAAGAAACTGAAACCCAAGGAGCCAATTCAAAGTTTTAATTCAGTGTGTCTGAACAGGAGAAACTGAAGACAGACTTTGAAGCAGGGAAAAAGTACTGGGCTGAAGAAAAGATCGCCTTGACCCGCCGAGCTGAGAAAGCAGAGGCGACTTTTGAAGAGGCGACCACTGAACTGTCTGGTTTAAAACTCCATGTATCTCAGATGGTCTCAGCAATCTTTGGTAAGTCGCCCTGCAAGAGCCAAATATCAAATCTTTGCAACGATCATATGACTTATCATTAACTCACCTGATATTGTTATACAGCCCCAGGAGTACAAATCTCAATCAGTACATGTTGGTTAAATTGAAAGCGGTTTATACGCTCGTGGAGCAACTGTACACTGGATCTCAGTGTGCCTTAGCCATAGTTGCCTTGTCAAACAAAGTCCCCACACTCCTGGCGGATGTGCTAAAGAAGCTTTCGGTGCTGCCTGAGCGTTTCAATGAATTAAGGCGATCATCTGCAAGAGTCGGAGCCATGGTTGCCTTAACCCGGGCAAAGGCATGGCTACCGGAATTAGACCCGGCAGACATCGCCATTGGGTATCCAAGCCTTAAAGAGGATGGCACTTTGTTTGAACAAGAGGACTTTGCCGCGTGCGTGAAGGAAATATGCCCTGTGGCCACTCTGATTGCTGATGAAGCAGATCTCACCAAGTACCAGCCGGCTTATGATGTAGAGAGCCGAAGGATACCGACACCACATTATAAAGTGAAAAACCTGATCCCACCAATCCATAAGCATACCTTTGCCCCTGAAGTTGACCCGGCCGGATTAATTGATGATGAAGTTGAATTTGAAGCTTTGAATGGCATTGACTGGTCATCATCAACCTTCCAGGACAGGGAACATGTTGAAGGAGCGAAGAGGGTTGATCCGGAGGCGTCAGGTCAACCGGAGAATTAACTCGGTCGAGCGGCTCATATTTGTAGCCTGCTAAAAACAATTTAATCATGTGAACTCCGGGAGTCATGTAATAGAGTAGAAATGACTTTGCTTGTCGTGCCATCATACATGTTTTAGTGCTCAACGTTGTGAAGCCGCCATCTTATACTCTCCCCTTTTATATTTATCATATATGTTCCTTGTGCAAAAGAAAATTCTTTAAACATCCTGCACGCAAAGATATATCACAAGAACCCTCGGCGTTTTACAGCTGGGCGGGTCCTAAATATCCCACATATAATTACTGATGTGAAATAGTAGTTATAAATAAACCTGATATGAATCAGAGCTTAAAACATAACTGTAATAACAACATCATACCTGAGATGTCAAATTTATACTGCCGGTTTAGATGACCTATGCAGTAAGAGTGATAACCCAATATTATAACTTCCATATGTTTGATGTTTGTCGTATGCCGGGCGACTTATCGTTCAAAGTCAAGTCGGGTTAAACAGAAACCTCATATATATGCTTTAAACATGAATACAAAAAAGGTTTCAAGACAAACACAGAATATATACTTAAGTCCAAAAAAGGAAAACAAAACGAGGCTTCTGGTTCGAATACGACCAGTAATCCGGACCAAAGGGGTTAAGCTAGGATTCAAATATGATCATGTAGCCCCCAGTGGTTTTGGCATTGTGCCGATCAAGAGGGTACCGACAGCTATGTTCTCTTTGGTTCGAATACGACCTATGTTTGAACAGGAAGCCCCCAAATGACCTTGAGAGTTTTTTAACGACTCTGATTCGAATACGATCAAAGTCGGACCTAGAAAGGGGTTAATCTATGATTCTAATACGATCAAAAAGCCCCCTTTTGGATTTGGCATTCCGCCGATCAAGAGGGTACCGACAGCTATGTTCTCTTTGGTTCGAATACGACCTATGTTTGAACAGGAAGCCCCCTAGTGACCATAAAGTTTAATGGCTAGATTCGAATATGATCATAAGCCGGATCAAGAGGGTCAAGCTAGATTCAAATATGATCAGCCCCCAATTGATCATTTGAAATTATAATGAAGACATATGATTATTGAAAAGGACAGAGGTCCTGCTTTATTACTTATCATAATATATACATCATCAAAATATGTACATCACAAGAGCCGGTGGCTCAAGTGTAGTAAGGCCGAAGATGAGCGATATCCCACGGCCGACGGGTCTCTTCCTCCGATTTACGTGAGTCTTTGTGCTCTCAAACATCGATAAGGTAGTATGACCCGTTGTTCAAATTCTTGCTGACCACAAAGGGCCCTTCCCAAGGTGGGGATAACTTGTGTGCATCAGTTTGATCCTGGATAAGCCGGAGCACCAAATCACCTTCTTGAAAGGTCCTGGACTTAACCCGACAGCTGTGATAACGGCGCAGGTCATGCTGGTAAATCGCCGAGCGGGCTGCTACCAAGTCATGCTTCTCATCTAACAGTTCAAGTGCCTCCTGACATGCTTGTTCATTATCAGCTTCAATGTAAGCCGCCACGCGGGGTGAGTCATGAGAAATCTCACTAGGAAGAACCGCCTCTGCTCCATAAACCATGAAGAAAGGGGTGTAACCCGTAGATCTGTTGGGGGTAGTATTGATACTCCATGACACTGGTAGTAATTCCTCCACCCAACAACCCAACGTCGGTTGCAAAGGAACCAGAAGCCGGGGCTTGATGCCTTTCAAAATATCCTGATTGGCTCTTTCTGCTTGACCATTGGATTGAGGGTGAGCTACTGATGAGACATCAAGCCGGATATGCTCACGTTTACAAAACTCCTCCATAGCCCCCTTGGACAAGTTAGTGCCATTATTAGTTATGATACTGTGGGGGAAGCCCAAATGGAAAATCACCTTTTTCATGAATTGAACCGCCGTCGCCGCGTCACACTTACTGACCGGCTCTACTTCCACCCACTTTGTGAATTTATCAACCGCCACCAAGAGGTGGGTCTTTTTATCCTTGGATCTTTTGAAAGGCCCAACCATGTCAATCCCCCACACAACAAACAGCCAAGTAATTGGAATCATCCTCAATTCTTGAGCCGGCACGTAAGCTCGTCATGAGAATTTCTGACAACCATCACATTTACTGACCAGATCCTCCGCATCAGCGTGGCCCGTCAGCCAATAAAATCCATGACGGAAATCCTTAGCCACAAGGGACTTTGAATCGACATGGTGGCCACAATCTCCTTCATGAATCGCATGAAGAATTTCTTGACCTTCTTTAGGAGAAACACAGCGTTGAAACGCCCCAGTGACACTATGATGATGCAACTCGCCATTGGAAATCGTCATCGAGTTCGATCGCCGGGTTATTTGTCTAGCCAAGGTTTCATCCTCAGGCAACTCACCCCGGGTTATGTAAGCCAAATATGGCACAGTCCAATCTTGGATGACATGAAGAGCCGCCATCAACTGTACTTTCGGGTCAGGGACAGCCAAGTCCTCCTTTGTAGGTAACTTAACAGAAGGATTATGCAGAATATCCAAGAAAGTGTTCGGAGGTACCGGTTTACGCTGAGATCCCAGCCGGCTTAAATCATTAGCCGCCTCATTCTTCCTCTGATCAATGTGTTCCACTTGATAGCCCTTGAAGTGTCCAGCAACAACATCAACTTGTTGAGCTACCAAATCTGAGTCGCCGAAGAACCTTACCCGGCTTAAGCTCATCTCCTTAGCCATCCAAAGACCATGGAGCAAGGCCTCATACTCAGCTGCATTGTTAGTACTAGGAAACATTAACCTTAGCATATAACAAAAAAATTCACCTCGAGGGGAAGCTAAAACAACTCCAGCCCCCGAGCATTCCAATTGCCTGGACCCATCAAAGTGAATAGTCCAGTATGTGTTGTCCGGCTTCTCTTCAGGCATTTGCACCTCCGTCCAATCATTGATGAAATCCACCAGTGCTTGAGACTTGATAGCAGTGCGTGGCACATACTTTAAACCATGAGGCCAAAGCTAAATAGCCCGCTTGGCGACTCGTCCTGTGGCCTCTCTGTTTTGGATGATATCCCCTAAAGGAGCAGAAGTGACCACAGTGATGGGATGACCCAGAAAATATTGTTTAAGCTTCCGGCTGGCCATGAACACCCCATAAACAATCTTCTGCCAATGTGGGTACCTCTGTTTGGACTCAATAAGCACCTCACTGATGTAGTAAACCGGCTGTTTAACCGGATACTCCTTACCAGCCTCCTTGCGCTCCACCACAATGGCCACACTGACAACACGTGTGTTGGCAGCCACATATAACAATAAGGGCTCCTTATCGATGGGAGCAGCAAGGATCGGCGGCTCAGCTAGCTGTCTCTTCAAATCCTCAAAGGAAGCGTTAGCAGCATCACTCCAGACGAAGTCGTCTGTCTTCTTCATCATTTGATACAGCGGTATGGCCTTCTCGCCTAACCGACTTAAAACCGGCTTAAAGCAGCAATACGGCCCGCCAAACGCTAAACACCATTGATACACTTGGGTTTTGCCAAAGAGGTAATAGCTTTGGTCTTCTCCGGGTTAGCCTCAATTCCTTTGTTAGAAACTAGAAATCCCAAGAGCTTGCCTACTGGCACACCAAAGACACACTTGGTCGGGTTAAGCATCATATTATAGACTCGAAGATTATCAAAGGTCTCCTTTAGATCATCTATTAGTGTTTCCTTCTCTCTGGACTTCACCACAATATCATCCACATAAGCATGAAAATTGCGCCCAATCTGAGTATGAAGGCAATTCTGCACACAACACTGACAAGTCGCATGGGCACTCTTGAGCCCAAAAGGCATAGAAACATAGCAGAAGGCTCCAAAGGGAGTAATAAAAGCTGCCTTCTCTGGGTCGTTAACTGCCATGTTGATTTGATGATATCCAGAATAAGCATCCAAAAAACTCAAACGCTCACAACCCGCCGTAGCATCAATGATTTGATCAATACGAGGGAGAGCAAAGGGATCAGCCGGGCAAGCTTTGTTCAAGTTAGTGTAATACACACACATACGCCAAGTGCCATTCTTCTTGAGCACTAACACCGGGTTAGCCAACCACTCAGGATCAAATACTTCAATAATGAACCCGGCTCGGCCACCTCCTCACCAATGGCCTTGCGCCTCTCCTCATTAAACCGCCGGAGAAACTGCTTGACCGGTTTAAACTTAGGATCAATATTGAGAGTGTGCTCAGTGAGTTCTCTCGGTACACACGGCATGTCAGAAGGTTTCCATGCAAAGATGTCCTGGTTCTCACGGATGAACTTGACGAGCGCGCTTTCCTATTTGGGATCCAGATTAGCACTGATCCTGAACTGCTTGGATAAGTCGTCGGGAACGAAATCAACAAGCTTTATGTCGTTGGTCGATTTAAACTTCATCACCGGGTCATGCTCTGTAGTAGGTTTTTTCAAAGATGTCATATCCGCCGGATCAACATTATCCTTGTAAAACTTCAACTCTTCCGCTGCACAGACCGACTCAGCATAAGCCGCATCTCCTTCTTCACACCCCAAGGCTACTTTCTGGCTTCCATGAACCATGATGGTCCCCTTGTAACATGACATTTTGAGCTGCAGATAAACATAACACGGTCCCTCCATGAACTTGGCATAAGCCGGCCGTCCAAACAGAGCATGATATGGACTCCTGATTTTGACCACTTCAGAGGTTAACTTCTCAGCCCTGGAATCGTGCTCATCTCCAAAGGCTACTTCCAGCTCGATCTTGCCCACTGGGTATGCCGACTTACCAGGAACCACGCCCTGAAAAATGGTATTGGACTGCTTGAGATTCTTATCAGTTAATGTGGCACCCCGGCACAGAGAAAACCGAAACACCCCGTATTCCAGCCCAGAGATCGAGGAGAAGTCTTCTGGAATACGGCACTGCTTAGCATAGAACAAACCAGCTCTCTATTATTACACGAATATGAATACAATGTCTTCGATATTACAATAAATAGCATCGGTACGACGACACTACGCCATTCTCAGTTGCTCTATGCAAGCAGCAGAACAACTCGAAGCAGCGGAATAACTCTAGCAGCAGAACAGCGACGACGGTGGTGAACTCCACTCCGCAGGGACTCTGGCTGGAACGCTTATCCTAGCTCGCACGAATGGAAACCACGACAAGCAAGCAATCAAATCCGGCATGACCTGCAAACTGGCATGACACGCCAGGTCAGTACATTGAATGTACTTGCAAGCTCACAAAAACCAGAAGCATTCAAGATAAACAACAGCATGGCAATTACAGATTAAACAGGAATTATCATGAGATCATCAGAATAACATGGCATGACCAACATAAACATGATACCGCTACCACAACATGAACATATTAATCCAACAATTCTAGCATGCAACATGATGACACTACATGCACCACTTATCCTGCTCGGGTTACCTCGTAACCAACACATGCATCACTTACCAACCTCGGACATCACACGATCATCTCAGGATCAAATCAAGCATGGTATGAACAATACCGTAGTAATCATTAAATGACCACAAGGAGCTTGACTTTTACCCATGATTCTCGTACAACATCACGAATATACAACAACTCGATATCCTCGATACCACCATGATCCTTACGGCGATCACAACCCGGCCAACACTTGGCCCCAAACTATGATCCTTACGGCTATCACAATCCGACCAATACATGGCCCCAAATAGTGATCCTTACAGCGATCACAATCAACTTATCTCCTTATTCTTATTACTGTTGACTCATGGTGTGACCTACTTTCGAGCTGGGCCCTTATCCACGGGTGCGGCTATTGATAGATTTAATATAAACTTTGCAGAGGTTAGTACACTTTACCCACACTACGGAACCCATGGCCTTGCACTCCCATTCGAGTGGACCAAAGGCGTTCTGACAAAACCGATCTACTGTCATGACACTCTCCGGGCCACTCCGACTCACTCCCCACTGGGCTAAGTCATGGGTGGCCCTGTGTCTACCTCCAGACACATCGACCACCGTCGTGGCCCGTCCCACACGGGGACACGGATCCAAAAACTCAACCAACGGGCACACAAGGTTATGTCTGCTCGCCGGGCCGGGGTACAGCACGCCCATAACCTTCGCTCGTTGGAGGCACCAGCGGGAGGCACGACAATAGACCCAGTTAGGACCGTCCCATACCGGTAAGCGTGGTTGCACTGGTCAGCATCGATTCAGCGGCACCATGACTCAGCCAACAGTTGTTCAAGTTCAATTTAATCCGGTTAACTTGAATGCACATATGCTGAGCCATGATAAAATGCATGAACATGATATCAACATAATCATGAGAGTATCACATAACCATCCACCATATCAACAATAAATCATATCCACTGAGCATGGCATACTGACTAGTATGAACATCACCAACATCAACATGTACTACTAGCAAGCTTAAACATATGAAAGGAGATACTAGCAGGTATAACATGATCACAGAGTACAAATCAACATAGCACAAAAGTGAACATGCAAATCTAAACATCACCGGAACAACTATAACCATATTTTCAACAAGAAAACATTTATTAAAGATTCAAGTTGAAAACCAAGGCTACTGCATGACTATCATGCAAGTGGGTATTGTGGCTTGCCTAGGGATGAAGAAGGCGCCGGGGATAAGTGCGGTGAAGCCGCAGAAAGATTTGCCGGAAACAGTTCTCTCTCGGAGGGGCTGAACAAGGGCAAGGGCATAATGGTCACTTTCACAATGTCAAACCATAGAGAAATCATCACCAACAAAACGGGCTTGACGAAACAAAGAAGTACGCTTTGGAATCGCCTCATTTGGAGCTACGGTTAAAAAGATATAAGGGTTTTACTGCCAGGGACCCATCTGTAATGAAAAAAAATTCAACTAGGGGCGTGAACAGAAAATGTGAAAGTGTAATCTAGGAAAATGCGTTTTCACCTTATCCATAGGAACAGTGGTGGGCTGACGCGTGCGGGTCCCATGGGTGGGGCCCGTCACTTATCCACGTGGGCTAGGCTGGGTCAACGCCCAGCAACTGACTGGCGGGGCCCACGGCTGACATCTCCCTCTCCCGCTCCTCCTTCTTCTTCCCCGACGCGGGTGCAGAACAGAGGGAAGGGTCACCGGTGCCGGCGCCCGTCCGGCTGGCTCCGGCCATCGTTCGGAGCGCTCGGACCACCCACGCATAGAGGAGATCGAGGCGAACCCGTCCCCGCGGGGCACGGACACCGGGGAGGTTGTAGGCGAGAAGGGCGTGGGCTTCGGCGGAGATGGCTTCGGGAGGAGTTGAGGCTCGCGGCCACGGTGGTTCCCGCGAGGGGGAAAGAGCATGGGCATGGGCGCCGGAGTGAGTGGATCTCACTGGCGGTGGCTAGGTGGAGAGGCAGGGGCTGGAGCGCTCGAATTAGAGGGTCAGTCGGCGATGACCGTGGTGACGAGGGGAGGGCACGAGAGCTCCTGGAGCTTGGGGAAGAGCATGGGCGGGTTCCTAGAAGAGTGAGTAAGAGCTTGGTGAGGTCGCGGCACCTCGGGGGTGGCCATTTATAGGCGGGGGAGGAGTTGTCGTGCTGTCACCGCCGCGGACGCGTGTCCGGCGTCGCTGACGCGTGCTCGCGCGCATGGACTCGGGGGCAAACAACAGGGAGGGCACAGGGGAGGTTCTCACGGGGAGAAGGAGGCCAAAGGAGCGCAGGGACGATGCGACCGAGGAGGAAGACGACAGCCGGTGCACTATGCTCTCATGGGCGCTTGTCTGTGAGCGTCGGTGAGGAAGAGGATGGAGGGGGAGAGGGGTCCAGGAGAACGGCGATGATGAGAGGAAGCCAATGGACAGGCTCAAGAGCGCGAAAACGGCGAGAGGGGGAGGGGCCCGAGCAATAAGGCGCTCTGGGCACGGCCATTGCACGCCAAAAGGATGGTCACCGCGTGCACTCGTGCACACAATGCCACAAGTGCTGCCAAACCATGTCTGGGGGTTAGTCCTTCCTGGGGAGGTCTCAACTACGGTGGTAACTAGGTTAAACAGTATTTGGTTAAATAGTTAGTGAGCTCTGAAGTTTACTGCAGTAAACTTTATCAGCTCAATGTGATCAACAGGGACATGCTATGTGCCAAATAAGTTGTCTGGGGTGTTTGTCTATGGAGGGACTATGATACTGGAGGTGTTGAGGGTAAATGGACCAAGTTTTACTGCAGTTGCTTCACAACTGCATTTTTGGTCCAGAAATGAAGATCATGTTTATGCACTCACATGGTTGATTGGATTGAGCTGAGTTTGAGCAAGGCATGGTTACATGCTCATATGAAGATGCTCACCAAGTATCATACCATTTGGCAAATCCAAAATGGTACTTGCTTCACAAACATCTCTGCTGACCAGAAACTTGAAATAATTATGGTGGTCAAATGGATCAATGAAATGATGCCAAATTGGGTGGAGAGATGCTTTATGGGCATAAGAATGATCTGGCAAATTATCAGGATTTTTGAAGCAATATAAAATACACTTGCTTCACAACCTGAAAATATCGCCAGAATCAAAGATTGGCTCCTGTGCTCACATAGATGACTGGATGGGGCTGAAAATGGGTGGAGGGGTTTAGTCTGTGCACATTAAGGAGTGTGCAAAAGATCAACTCATTTGCCTACTCCTAGCTAGTACTTCCTTCACAAAGCTTTCTGTTTGACAAAAACTTTGAAAAATCACTTAGGAAGATTGGCTAGGCAAATAAAGTTGAACATGTGCATGAGGCAATTATTTGGACATATAAACAAGCCCAAGGAGTAGGGGAGCAATCAAGAAAAGATAGGTGGCACTTCCTTCAAAGAAAACCACACTGGACAGAAATGAAGAATAATTATTGGGGAATTACTTTTGAACATGGCAATGACAAGTTTTTCCATATTTGATCAATATATGACCCAAACAATTTATGAGAATTATTTGGGAATTTTTGGAGTGAGGGAAATATAGGTTGCTTCAAAACCTAGGGCAATTTGACTTATTCCTTTAATAGAAAAGGAATATTCCCAATAAAAAGAATATTGGGATTTGGGCTAGGATGGAAATGACAGGGTCTAGGGAAAGATTTGGAAATGACAAGCCACTCTGGAAGCAAAGAAGAGGGCATGTTCTTCAGTTTCCAGACCACAAAGCCACGGAAAAAGAAAACTCAGGCAAAAACCTCGGAAAAACAAAAGAAAAAGAAAGGGCCAAAAATCAAGCTGTCACAGTTAACCCCATATGACGGTGAAAGTGCAACTATCCCTAGGTGGTTTTGGTAATTCATATCAACATATAGCTCATTGAGCTATTACTATTCCAAGACAAATATCTCAGGAAAGCTCAATAAATGGCATGGCATGGATGATGAAAGTGGATCCCTCAAAATATTAAGGACAAAGGATTGGCTCAAGCTCAAAAGGTCAAGACTCTACATTTTATATTTTAGTGATCCAAGATCACATTGAGTCTATAGGAAAAGCCAATACTATCAAGGAGGGATGAGGTGTTGCTTAATGAGCCTATTGCTTCAAGTGCTTAGTGATATGCTCCAAAAACCCTCAACTACTTTCTCATATCCACATATGACCTAAACCTAAAGTCAAAATCGGTCCCACCGATTCTTTCTATCCGGCGCCACGAGTTCAAATGTCATAGCCACTGCCACAAACTCTAGGCAAATCGGTCTCACCGATAGGGATCTCGGTCTCACCGAGATGGTATTGTAATCTCTCTATTTCCCTTCGTAATGTTTCGGTCTAACCGAAGTGAGCGATCGGTCCCACCGAGATTGCAATGTAAACTCTCTGTTTCCCTTTCGTAACATTTCGGTCTCACCGAAAAGAGTGAATCGGTCCCACCGAGTTTACCTGACCAACTCTCTGGTTAGCTAATTACCAAAATCGGTCTCACCGAGTTTGTGTAATCGGTCTCACCGAGATTACGTTATGCCCTAACCCTAACCATATCGGTCCTACCGAGTTGCATGTCGGTCCCACCGAAATCACTAACGGTCACTAGGTTTACTGAATCAGTCCGACCGAGTTTGATGATTTGGTCCCACCGAGATTGGTAAATTGTGTGTAACGGTTAGATTTTGTGTGGAGGCTATATATACCCCTCCACCTCCTCTTCATTCGTGGAGAGAGCCATCAGAACAAACCTACACTTCGAACTTACCATTTCTGAGAGAGAACTACCTACTCGTGTGTTGAGGCCAAGATATTCCATTCCTACCATATGAATCTTGATCTCTAGCCTTCCCCAAGTTGCTTTCCACTCAAATCTTCTTTCCACCAGATCCAAATCTTATGAGAGAGAGTTGAGTGTTGGGGAGACTATCATTGAAGCACAAGAGCAAGGAGTTCATCATCAACACACCATTTGTTACTTCTTGGAGAGTGGTGTCTCCTAGATTGGCTAGGTGTCACTTGGGAGCCTCTGACAAGATTGTGGAGTTGAACCAAGGAGTTTGTAAGGGCAAGGAGATCACCTACTTCGTGAAGATCTACCGCTAGTGAGGCAAGTCCTTCGTGGGCAATGGTCATGGTGGGATAGACAAGGTTGCTTCTTCGTGGACGCTTCTTGGGTGGAGCCCTCCATGGACTCGCGCAACCATTACCCTTTGTGGGTTGAAGTCTCCATCAACGTGGATGTACGATAGCACCACCTATCGGAACCACGACAAAAACATCCGTGTCTCCAATTGCGTTTGAATCCTCCAAACCCTTCCCTTTACATCCTTGCAAGTTGCATGCTTTAATTTCCGCTGCTCATATACTCTTTGCATGCTTGCTTGAATTGTATGAAGATTGCTTGACTTGTGCAAAGATAGCTAAAATCTGCCAAAGTCTAAAATTGGGAAAAGGCATAATTTTTAATTGGTCAAGTAGTCTAATCACCCCCCCTCTAGACATACTTCAAGGTCCTACAAGTGGTGTCAGAGCTTTGGTGGTCATAGCCTGGGTTTCACAACCTAGGAGAGTATGGCGTCTAGCGAGGGAAATTATCACCGTAGAGGTCCTTACTTTGATGGAACTAATTTTGCTAGTTGGAAGCATAAGATGAAAATGCATATTCTCGGACATAACCCCGTCGTTTGGGCTATTTTGTGTATTGGCTTGCAAGGTGAATTCTTTGATGGGAGGGAACCAAACTGTGAAGCTAGCGCGAATGAATTGAAGATGCTGCAATACAACGCTCAAGCTTGTGATATCCTCTTCAACGGAATATGCCGTGAAGAATTCAACAAAATCAGCCGTCTTGAGAATGCAAAGGAAATTTGGGATACTTTGATTGATATGCATGAAGGTACCGACTCCTTCAAGGAATCCAAGTTGGATGTGCTCCAAAGTCAGCTTGACAAGTTCAAAATGAAGGATGGTGAAGGTGTCGCTGAAATGTACTCTAGGCTTGCTCTTATCACAAATGAGATTGCTGGCTTAGGAAGTGAAGAGATGACCGATAGATTCATCATCGAGAAAATCCTAAGAGCATTGGATGGAAAGTATGATACCGTGTGCACATTGATTCAAATGATGCCCAATTACAAGCATCTCAAGCCAACGGAAGTGATTGGTAGAATCTTTGCTCATGAGATGTCACTCGAGGATAAAGAGGAACTTCACAACAAGTCAAGTGGTGCTTACAAAGCCTCATGTGAAGCTCCTACATCATCAAGTGATAAACAAACCTTCAATGAAGAATTGAGCTTAATAGTGAAGAATTTCAACAAATTCTACAAGAGTAGAAACAAAGAAAGAAGCTCTAAGTCAAGGTCCTACAATGACAAAAGATCTTCCAGTCGAGAGCGCAATTGCTACAATTGTGGGAGACCCGGACACTATTCCAATGAGTGTACGACACCCTACAAGAGAAGAGAAGATTCTCCCAAGAGAAGAAGTAGAAGAGAAGAATCACCACCAAGAGAGAGAAGGAGTAGAGATGATCGTTATGAACGAAGAACATCCCGGAGAAGCAAGGATTCGGAAAGGAAAGACAGGTCATCAAAGAGCTACACTAAACGAAGACATCAAGCTCATGTTGGTGAATGGGTATCCGGCTCCGACTCTGAACATCACTCCGAGAGAAGCTATCACTCTGACTCCGAACATACTCAAGATGAAGGTGTTGCTGGTCTAGCACTTGTGTCAACCAACTCCTACGACATATTTGATTGACCAAATGAAGGAATTGGAAGATGCTTCATGGCTAAAGGCCCTAAGGTAACTCATCCCGAGTACGTTGATTTCAATAGTGATGAAGATGACTTGTTAGGTGATCATGATTTACTTATTGACAACTCTAGTGCTGAATACTATGATGAAACGTCAATTAATCATGCTAAACAAGATAAAACGAATGACAATGATAAGGAGAAGATTGAGTTTTTAATTAAAGAACTAAACACTCTTAAGTTAGCTCATGAAACAATCTTAGGGGATCATCGAGAACTTTTGAGGACTCATGAGAAGTTACGCTTTGAAAAGCTCAATCTTGAGCAAGAGCATGAGTTCTTAAAGGCAATCAATGATGATCTTCGCAAGAAAAGTTCTTACATTGCCAAGCGTTTACTCTTATCTACTTACATGCCTCAAGTCAAGTCTATTAACAAGAACAAGAAGGATTCTTCCTCTAGTAGTAACAATAATAATGCTAAATCCAATATTGTTGCTTCTAGTAGTTCTCTTGATTCCACTAATGATTCTCTTAGCCAAGTGACACTTGAGCAAGAAAATAGCTTATTGAAGGGAATTATAGATAAAGGTGTTTACAAAAGCCTTGCCGGGAGTAAGCAATTCGAGGAAATTGTACGCAAGCAAGGAAGGCACCGGAAGAATCAAGGTGTTGGTTTTGAACGAAAGTTCAATGCCAATGGAGTTGAGTGGGAAGAAGATCAATACCCCAAGATGAAGTTTGTTCCTCAACAAGAGAAGTATGATCCTATTTCCTTCAAGGGGACACAAGCACAATATGATCTTCCACCACAAGACCACAGGAACAAAGGCAAGGACAAGCTTCAAGAGGAGATTGATGCATTTGAAGAAGCACCTAAGGCCTTGGTCAAGTGGGTTCCCAAGACTACGTCAAGTTCTACTTCATCAAGTACAACTACAACTCCAAGGATTCCCATCAAGATGATGTGGATCCCGAAGAAGAAGAACTAGAGAGTTCTTGAGGGTGACTCCGCCAACATTCTTCACTCATATCATTATGGCAAGGACAAGTGCAATCAACTTCCATATCTTGCACTAGTTCAAGGAGTCACAAACCCTCATGTTGGTAAATCAAGGAACAAGGTAACCTAATGTTTTCATGGACATCATCTTGTGTGTGCATCACTCTATGTCTATGGATATTCTTGTTTGTTCCTTGTGGGACTAACCCATGTAGGTATTGAAAGTGCAACTCACTCCAAAGGATTGCTCCAAATGATCTACATCAACATTAAGCATCCACATCTTCAACACCTACATGAAGTCATCATCGACAAAACCCAAGGTTAGTTCATCCCTCTAAGGGGGTATCTCACATCTAGGGGGAGCTTAACTCTGAGAATTGAGTCAAAGCAACTCTAATGATGTGAACACATCAATGCATTATGTAAAAGTGGTAACCCCACTTGAGCTTAAACGATGAGTATGACCTATGATCAAATGTTCTCATTTGACTCCTAAGTCAATATACTCATATATAGATGACCTAGTCATCGCCAATTGTTTGATACATGCTAGAATTGGTTGTGCATGCTTTGCCACATATTTCATTTGCCATCTTATTGTGTGAGCATGTTGGTTGCATATTTAACTCATTCGAGGACATCCACTTGTTGCTTTGATTGATTGGTTTATTTTTATTTTGCCAAGTGGATGGACAAGAATGCCTAAGAACCTTCTCTAGCTATCTATGTTTTTCTTGTCTCAAAGTCTATTCATGCTACATCACAAAATTTGATCAAGTCAGATTCGAACCACTCTGTGTGAGGAGCACTCGGAGTCCCCGATTCGTCATAGACTTAAACTTCCAAAACTTCTTTGTGTGTTTCGGTCTGACCGATTTTTCCATTTCGCTTATACCGAGATCACTAAGTTGATCTAGGTTTTCAATCTCGGTGCAACCGATTTGAACTATTCGGTCTCACCCAGTTGCTGTAACTGTCAACAGTTATGCATCTCGGTGCCACCGAGTTGTTCAACTCAGTCACACCCATAGTGTCGGGCTATATATACACACGGGCAAATTTTTGGAAAACTTTCTCCAAACCTCTCGCCCGCGCATAGCTCGCTCTGCCTTCTAGGTCTCCGGATCATCGACTTCGCTGCCAGCCGCCTCCAGTCGCTGGTCTCCGCCGCCATCAACTGAAATCATCCCCGCCGCTGCCGCCGTAGCAAGTTCATCGCCGAATTTGGGTATGAACTCGATCACAGTGCTATCCTCCTCTGATTCTCAGCACATTGTGTACATTATGATTCTTGCCACGATTGAAACACATCTATCCAGTCAAAACAATCCATAGAATAGATGCGATTT
Source organism: Triticum aestivum (assembly GCF_018294505.1). Lineage (NCBI taxonomy): Eukaryota > Viridiplantae > Streptophyta > Magnoliopsida > Poales > Poaceae > Triticum > Triticum aestivum. The sequence goes on from NC_057807.1 coordinate 563,556,929, forward strand.
CAAAATTTAGGGTTAGGTTTCCACCGAAACCATCTCGGACCCACCGAGTTTAAAAACTCGGTCCTACCGATTTGGCTAATGCCATTGCACTAGTAACTCTCGGTCTGACCGAGAATTGCTAATCGGTGTGACCGATTTTAGGACTCAGTGAAACCCTAGCAGTCTCGGTGCCACCGAACTGTGACTCGGTCTGACCGAGATCACTAGTTTAGGTTCCAAAACTGCTTCGGTATCACCGAGTTTCAAAATCGGTTGATCTGAAATGCTTTCAGTGGGAAACTAAAACTAAGTTTTTTAATCATTCTTTTGCAAAAATCTTTGCATTTTGTGATGCTCATCCATTCTATCTCATCCATAACTATTCACAGGGTCAGCAGTCAGAGTTTTCATCATGTCAGACCAAAGTGATAGTCAGAACAGGGAAGAAGAGCAGATTCACATGAGTGAGGGCACTAGTCCCTCCAGTTCCTCAGATGATGGCAGAAGAAGTACTCCTAGCAATTTGCCAAAAGCAGCCACAAGAGCAAGAAGGAAGAGAACCTCAGACTCAGAAGATGAGGACTATGTGGCAGCTGATGATGAGGCTACTTCCAAGAAAGTAGTGCTCAAAAAGGAGTATGGCTCAGCAAAGACCACAAAACCTGGACTGAATACGAAGGTTCCTGCCAAGAGGACACTTATGCTGAAGGTCAGAGGATCAACACAAGAACCGGAGAAACCTGATCCCAAGGAGCCAGCTGCAGAAGGAAAGAAGAGAAAGGAAAGGGTCAGAAAGACCATGGCCAGAGTTGTTGGACAACCTTCCATGATGGAAGAGGAGGAGGAAGAAAAGGTTGCTGCACCAGCACCCAAGGCACATAAGCTGATGGGTGATGCCATAAAGTCAGGGGCTGCAACATCAAAGCCCAAAGAAGCACCCAAAGATGCCTCCAAGGGCAAATCTGCACCTAAGAGGAATACCAGGAGTATACCAGCTGCTGAGAAGAACAAGGCCCCAGTGCCTGAAGTTGCTGCTGAGGAAGATGAAGAAGGACAAGTCCTAAGGAAGCTCAAACCCAAGATTCCAGACCACAACGATGCTCATCCAGTGGCTGAAAATATGAAGCTAAGGAAGGATGCAGGGCTCAGGCAGTGGAGATTGTCTGATCCATACGCAATCAGAAGAAGAACTGTTGTAGATTACAGGTTCCACACTAAGGAACAACATGACTTTTATGAGACTGTGTTGTTGGATAAGAAGCCCATAGTCTGTGACATGAGGTGGGTGGACTGGAAATTCATAAAGGAAAATGTGGATCATTACCCAGGAGTGTATGACAGCTTTAAGGCTTGTGGAGTTGATGAGTTTGTTGGACAGAAGTTCACAAACTGGAACGATGAGCTAGTTATGCAATTCTACTCCACAACTAATTTTTACCCTGATGGCAGAATTGACTGGATGTCTGAAGGTACGAGGTACCAATCAACTATTGAGGAATGGGCCAATCTGATTAATGCCCCAGAGGAGAAGGAAGATGACTTGGATGTCTAGTCCAAGAAGAAGAAGGATCACAATTCCATGTCCCATATGTACAAGGAGATCCCAGACAAGGCCCTTGAAACTTTCAAGTTTGGGTCTGTCCACTTTCTTCTGTCAGGGCTGCCAACAATCAACTGGATTCTTAGGCACACTCTTTTTCCCAAGTCAGGTGACCACAACATGATCAGAGGGCATGCAATTAACATGCTTCACATTTTTGATGTGCCACAGAGATTCAAGGTCATGAGCCTCATAGTTGAGACTATCAAGAGGACAGCAGCAGACCAAAAGAGAAGTTGTGGGTATGCCCCACAAATCCAGGAGCTGGTTAACTCAAAGATGGGCACAGAAAAATATCTGTTGGATAAGGAACACTTTGTTCTCTATCCAGATTTTGAGGACAATCAAGTTGTCATGAATGAGGATGACCCATCATCAGTGCAAGCTCAAGAGAAGAAGGAGAAAGCAAAGAAAGAGAAGGCTGCCAAGATGCCAACTCTAGAGCAGGCATCTGAATACTTTTTGAAGAGCAAGCAGGACCAACTTGGTTACTTGATAGCATCAACTCTGAGGATTGAGAAGGGGTTGGCTATCCTAACTCAAAACCAGGAGAGCCTAGAAAGAATCATGGAACAAAAATTCTATGATTTAGATGTCAAAGTAACTGAGATCCAGTCAGTTGTGGAGCAGCTAGAGGATGACATGCAGGAGAGGAAGGGCAGGACAACTACTGATGCATTTGCCAGAGTGCCTCGAGCTCAGAGATCAGCTGTAGAGCCAGCGACAGACACCAGAGCCACTTCATCTGCACCAGCTACAGCTCCAGTGCAACCAGCTCCAGCACCAACTCCTTCAGCTCCATCCACATCAACTGAAGTCTTCATCCAAGGAGCCATCTCTACACCACCAACAGAAGACCAAGCCTGAGAGACGATATAGTACTATACATTTTCTAGGAACTTTTTGGTAACTTGTTGCCAAAGGGGGAGAAAAATGTATAGATCATAGGCTTCGAGAGAGAGAGTTTGCTTTTGTTCTCTCTTCTCTTCCTGGTTGAACTTTGTTTGCTTTTGCTTGCTTGGGATACTATGCTATTATCTATGAGACATTGATGATCATGTGTTTGATCATAAGCTACACTTATGCTTGTTAAATGATGTTATCTTATTTTTCTTTATATGATCATTCACTTTGCTTGGTGATGAGTGCATGTATTCAATCTTTATTATTTTGAGCGCTCCACCAAGATGTATGTGACATGGAAGAGTAACCCATGAGCCTAATTCCTTGTGCATTTGCAGTCCAAAGCAAATCTTAAACTATGCACAAATTTAGGGGGAGCTCTTGTTATCACATACTTCTCAAAGCGACGATGTTTTTCAATCTTATTATCATTTGTCGAAGCTTTGATCTATATGTTGTCATCAATTACCAAAAAGGGGGAGATTGAAAGTGCAACTATCCCTAGGTGGTTTTGGTAATTCATATCAACATATAGCTGATTGAGCTAATACTATTCCAGGACAAATATTACAGGAAATCTCAATGAATGGCATGGCATGGATGATGAAAGTGGATCCCTCAAAATATTAAGGACAAAGGAATGGCTCAAGCTCAAAAGCTCAAGACTCTACATTTTATATTTTAGTGATCCAAGATCACATTGAGTCTATAGGAAAAGCCAATACTATCAAGGAGGGATTAGGTGTTGCTTAATGAGCCTCTTGCTTCAAGTGCTTAGTGATATGCTCCAAAAACCCTCAACTAGTTTCTCATATCCACATATGACCTAAACCTAAAGTCAAAATCGGTCCCACCGATTCTTTCTATCCGGCGCCACCGAGTTCAAATGTCATAGCCACTGCCACAAACCCTAGGCAAATCGGTCTCACTGATAGGGATCTCGGTCTCACCGAGATGGGATTGTAATCTCTCTGTTTCCCTTCGTAATGTTTTGGTCTAATTGAAGTGAGCGATCGGTCCCACCGAGATTGCAATGTAAACTCTATGTTTCCCTTTCATAACATTTCGGTCTCACCGAAAAGAGCGAATCGGTCCCACCGAGTTTACCTGACCAACTCATTGGTTAGCTAATTACCAAAATCGGTCTCACCGAGTTTGTGTAATCGGTCTCACCGAGATTACGTTATGCCCTAACCCTAACCATATCGGTCCTACCGAGTTGCATGTCGGTCCCACCGAAATCACTAACGGTCACTAGGTTTACTGAATCGGTCCGACCAAGTTTGATGATTCGGTCCCACCGAGATTGGTAAATTGTGTGTAACGGTTAGATTTTGTGTGGAGGATATATATACCCCTCCACCTCCTCTTCATTCGTGGAGAGAGCCATCAGAACAAACCTACACTTCCAACTTACCATTTCTGAGAGAGAACTACCTACTCATGTGTAACGCCCCAGATTCGATGCGCCAGGTGTCTGCCAGTTATTCGTCGTTGTTGCCATGTCATTTTCTTGCGTGTTGCATTTTATCATGTCATCATGTGCGTTGCATTGCATACGTGTTCGTCTCATGCATCCGAGCATTTTCCCCGTTGTCCGTTTTGCAATCCGGCACTCCAATGCCCTCCGGCGTTCCCCTTTTGTCTCCTATTGTGAGTGGGTATTAAACATTCTCAGAATGGCCCGAGGTTTGCCAAGCGGCCTTGGTATAGCACCGGTAGACCACCTGTCAAGTTTCGTGCCATTTGGAGTTCGTTTGATACTCCAACGGTTAACCGGGTAATCGTAAAGCCCCTTTCTCTTTGCATCCCAACACCTCTTCCCACAGCCCACCAAACCCATCTAAACCCCCTCCATGCTCTCCGTCGTTCGATCATGATCGCGTGGCCGAAAACCGCTCCTCATTTGGACTCTCCTAGCTCCCACAATCTATATATATGCCCATCCCCCCGAAATTCGCGGATGAATTCTCCCCCCGAAACCCTAGCTTTTCCCTCTCCGCCGCCGGATACGTCTGCCCTCGGCCGGACACGTCCGCCCCGCCGCACCCAGCCAATCAAAGAGCGCCACGTGGCACTCCCCGCCGCCTCCGCCGCCCGGCCCGCGTGCCGCTGCCGCCTCCCG
>NC_057807.1:563562015-563569021 GCF_018294505.1 Triticum aestivum
CGTCGCCCGCCGCTCGCTTCGCCGGCGCCGGCCCTCGCCTTCGCCGCCCTCCGCCGACCCCGAGCGCCCGCGCCTCTCCTCCCCGCCACCCCGGCCATGGAGTCGCCGCCCCCGCGCCCGCTGACGACCTCCTCCGCCTCCCCGCGCCGGGATTTTCTGCAAAGTCCCCGAATCTGTGATATTTTATGCCATGTTCATCGCATCATAACTTGCTGCATACTGCTCCGTTTCTGTAGTGTAATATGTCAAATTGTTCTTCTCAACGAGTAATTCATTTCATTCCATTGCACCATGTTCATTTGAGCTCATCTTGATGCCTGAATCATCGTTGCGAGAGTGCTATGTGATGTTAATCTACTAAAACTGTTATAACATGCTCATTTGTCATTTTTGCCATGTTTGATGTGTGCATCCTATGAGGTTGATGTCTACATGTGCTTTGATCTATGCCATGCCATCTTTACAATGGTGTATGCCATGTATTTTTGTGATCTCTTTGGTGACTAGCACAAGCATGCAAACTAGGCTTCGTGATGTTGCTGATTTTAGTCCCTGTTCTGCTGTTATTTTGATGCCATGTAAACATGATGCTACAGAGAGATCCATGCATATTTTGAGATACTTCAGTAAGGGTGTTTTGAACATATGGTTATGTTCTATCCATTCATGCCCCTGGTTGCAATTATGGAGTAGTCTAGCATGTCATTTTCGTGCTCTACTTTTGCTACAAAATGTTTCCTGGCAGATTGTTTACATGTTATTCAATTTTGCCAAGGTTGTTATAGTTGATCCTTGCATGCTAGGAACTTGTTCTTGCCTTGGTTAGCTTCATAAACATGTCTTCTTGCTGATGCTATGCTTATCTTGTCATGCAATGACTTGTGGTGAGTGAATCAAGCTTGTTTAGTAGGGTACTTGCTGTTACTGTTTTGCTAGGTTGAATCTGTTATTTCGTGATGCTATGTAAACCTGCTGCTACAAGTTATTCTATGCATAATTTGGAGATTTTCACTAAGGATGTTTTGTTATACATGTCATGCTCTATCCATCCATGCCCCTGGTTGCAATTATTGCCTGCTGTAGCTTGTTGTTTCCTTGCTCCAAAGTTACTAAATAATGTTGATGTCAGCCTGTTAACATTAAGTTCAGTTGTTGCCATGATTGTTGTTAGTGATACATGCACCCTATGAACTTGCTATTGCCATGCTTAGCTTCATAAACATGCCATATTACTGTTGGTTGCCTTGTCATGCCATGTATTGCTCTGTGGTGAGTGGTTCAAGATCACAAACATGCCTTCTTATTGTTGTTCCTGTTTGAATCTGTAATATAACTTGCCATGTTTACATGGGTGCCATCATATTTTCTGATCCTTTTTGGCTTATGGTAAGTAAAGTTCCTGTAACATGTTGTTTGATAGCTCTGAACATTGCAACTTGATGTTATATCTGTAAAATCTGAAACTGATATTATTTGCAATCTTGCCATGTGTGTTTGAGCATGTTCTAGTGATTTCTATAGATAGCTCAGTGTTCATGTTTTGTTGTGCTTTACCTGTACATAATGTCCATGCCTTTTGTTATCATGTTGGGGTCCTGTAGCATACTGCTTTGATGCTTGCAATATGCCTAGTTGCTGTTTTGGACAGCTTGTCCTTTAAACTTGTTTCATGTGTGCGTGTTGAACCGTTGCTCCGTTTTGAGTGTGCTCTATATGAAACTTGCTTGATTTTGCATATAGTTTCATATTATCATGTTGAATCCTTGTTTTGTGGTGTTTGCTTGATGTTTGTTTGCATTTTGCATCAATGCCATGTCTAACTTGTTTTGCTCGTATTTTCTAGGTCGTAGCCCCGAACTAAATGAACTTTATATGTAACTTGACTAGAATCTCGTGTAGATCATCTTGGTGCATCTTAACTTGCTGTTTAAAAACTTGAACATAAGGTTTATTCAGATCTGGACCAACTTCAAAATTTGCATATGAGGACTTACCGGAATTGTTATATGTTGTTCCCGGCCTCATTTAAACTTGCCGTGATGTGTTTCTCTTGTTTGCATCATCTCTTGCCATGAGTAGCTTCATGTAGCCTTGTCATGCATCATGCTTGTAGTGCATCATGCCTTGTTCATGTGTGGTGTGTTTACCATGTTGTGTGCTTCTTCTCGATAGTTCCCGTTTCGTTGCGATCGTGAGGATTCGTTCGTCTACGCTTGGTTCGTCTTCGTGGCTTCATCTTCTTCATGGACTTGTTCTTCTTCCTTGCAGGATTTCATGCAAGATGACCGCTACCCTGGATCTCACTACTATCATTGCTATGCTAGTTGCTTCGTTCTATCGCTATGCTGCGCTACCTATCACCTGTTTATCAAGCCATCCCAAATTGCCATGAACCTCTAACCTTTGACACCCTTCCTAGCAAACCGTTGCTTGGCTATGTTACCGCTTTGCTCAGCCCTCTTATAGCGTTGTTAGTTGCAGGTGAAGTTGAAGATTGCTCCATGATGGACAGGTTTATGTTGGGATATCACAATATCTCTTATATTATTAATGCATCTATATACTTGGTAAAGGGTGGAAGACTCGGCCTTATGCCTGGTGTTTTGTTCCACTCTTGTCGCCTTAGTTTCCTTCATACCAGTGTTATGTTCCCGGATTTTGCATTCCTTACGCGGTTGGGTGATTTATGGGACCCCCTTGATAGTTCGCTTTGAATAAAACTCCTCCAGCAAGGCCCAACCTTGGTTTTACCATTTGCCTCACCACCACCTATACCTTTCCCTTGGGTCGGCCAACCCAAGGGTCATCTTTATTTTAGCCCCCCCGGGCCAGTGCTTGTCTAAGTGTTGGTCCGAACCGAGTAGACTGCGGGGCCCCCTCGGGGAAACTCGAGGTCTGGTTTTACTCGTAGGATGTCTCATCCGGTGTTGCCCTGAGAACGAGAAATGTGCAGCTCCTATCGGGATTTGTCGGCGAATCGAGCGGTCTTGCTGGTCTTGTTTTACCATTGTCGAAATGTCTTGTAAACCGGGATTCCGAGTCTGATCGGGTCTTCCTGGGAGAAGGTATATCCTTCATTGACCGCGAGAGCTTATTATGGGCTAAGTTGGGACACCCCTGCAGGGTATAATCTTTCGAAAGCCATGCCCGTAGTTATGCGGCAGATGGGAATTTGTTAATGTCCGGTTGTAGATAACTTGACACCAGATCCGAATTAAAACGCATCAACCGTGTGTGTAGCCGTGATGGTCTCTTTTCGGCGGAGTCCGGGAAGTGAACATGGTTTTTGGGTTATGTTTGACGTAAGTAGGAGTTCAGGATCACTTCTTGATCATTGCTAGCTTAACGACCATTCCGCTTGCTCTCTTCTCGCTCTTATTTGCGTATGTTAGCCACCATATATGCTTAGTCGCTGCTCAAGCCTCACGACTTTACCCCTTCCTTTCCCTTTAAGCTTTGCAAGTCTTGATACCCATGGTAATGGGATTGCTGAGTCCTCGTGGCTCACAGATTACAACAACAACAGTTGCAGGTACAAGTTTATGCGATGATCTTGATGCGAGAGCGATGTTTCCTTGTTTTGGAGATCTTCTTCTGCTTCTTCTTCGATCAGGGGATAGGTTCCAGGTCGTCAGCCTGGGCTAGCACGGTGGATGTCGTTTGAGTTTCTGTTTGTGTTTCATCCGTAGTCGGATGTTGATCCTATGTATGATTATGTTGTATTCGTGTGGCATTGTATGCCTCTTGTATGTATCCCCATCTATTATGTAATGTTGATGTAATGATATCCACCTTGCAAAAGCGTCTTCAAGATGCGCTTCTATCCTTGGTGGGACCTTCGAGTTCCTTTAGGATAGGGTCGCATCTTGGGCGTGACAAGTTGGTATCAGAGCCTCGACCGACCCTAGCAGCCCCCTTGATTGATCGTGTAGTTTGGCCGTTGTTGAGTCTAGAAGAAAACTATTTTTGGAGTCTAGTTATATCGTAGAGTAGGAATTCTTTTTACTCCTCAGCCCGTTCGTCGCTCTAGTGAGGAATCTTGACGTAGGTGTTTTGAAATACTTCTCTTCCCCTTCAAATTTTCTTTAGGATCACGCAGTTGGTTTTCCGATTGTTGGTTCTCAGCTCTTTTCATCCGGTGCATTTCTCATCAAGTTGACTCGAGCCTCTTCTTCTTTGCCAAGTTCAATCCTCAGTTTGCTCTCAATGAAGTTATTTCTCTATCCTTAGTTGTTTTCTTTCCCACCCTCCACCCCTTTTCTGCTCGGAACTGGAGTTCGTAATCGAGTATCCATCCTACTCGTGCAAAGCCTTTGCTTTCTTTCCTCAATGATTTCAACTGGTGTTGTCTCTTCAAGATATTTGTCGGTTTCCCCTTCCAAGTTGCCTTTGTTTTCCCGCCCTCCCACCCTTTTTCTTCCCGAAGCCTGAGTCTGTTTCGACCATCAATTTTATAAGTGTGGAGCCTCTTCAGTCTTTCGTCAATTATTTCAACCGGTGAATTCTCATCTCGTTTGACATTCATCATCGCTTTTTCTTCTCCGGTGGATTCAATTCTAATTTTTGGTAGTGATTATATTCTTTTCATCGGCTCAAATGTTTTCCCCTCGCTCGTTCGCCTCTCGCCAGTTTATCTTTTTGGAGTGCTCAAGACATCTCAGGAGATTCGTATGTGTTTCAATTAATTCGAGGTTGTCACCTCATTCAAATATTTCAATTGTTCCAGTGTATCATGTATATGTTCAACATCCTTTTCCAACGGTGTTTTCTTCTAGTGGGCCCTAACCCACAGGTCTTTTTCCAGGATCTTACCTGGCTCTTCTAATTATTCCGGAGTTATTCCCAAATTCTTTTCAGAGTTTGACGTAAGAATGAATTTCATCAGTCACATGCCTTCTCCAAGATCAATTTCAAATCATTTTCATTGTTGGCTCAACCTTTTCGGTTTTCATTCTCCCGGAGTATCTCAGTAATTTTGGTGGTGTTTCTCGTCATCATTTGAAGACCGAAGAAGAGTTTTTCCTCTAAATCTTGCCCGTTCTCCCGAAGATTCATGGTTCTAGCTTAATGTTATCAGTCTCGAATTATTCCATTTGTCAGATTTTCTTTTCATCCATCCGGAGTTTTTCAGAAGTTGTTCTCCCGTTTCTTTTCACCGGAGGCCATCTTTCCATAAGATTTCTTCGTCTTCACATTTTAGCTACCGTTATCCAATTATCCCGGTGATTCAGTCTCTTTCATCAGTCATTTTCGAATTCTTACGGTGGTTCGTTCAAGATTATTTTTCTTTGATTATCATTTTTATCCATTCGTTCCTTCAATCCTACCGGTGGTTCATGAAGTCCTTTCTCAAGTTTTGCGCCATATTCCCCTTAATCCTTTTCAAGAAGAATAAGTAGTATGCAAAATCCATTTCTTGTCATCAATTTAATTTGATGAAGGATAAGCATACAATAAATCTTATTCTTATTTCATCCAAGTCAAGTAATCCCATCCTTCGGAGTTTGTTCTTAATGAATAAATTCTAGTTCCAAGTGTTTTTCATCTTTTCTTTCCCGGAGTTCAAAGTTTCCTTGACCATCTCGTCGGAACCCCCATCGGAGTCATCGCAAGGCTTTAATCTTATTCTTTCATCCTTCAATTTTATCTCGTCATTCTTTTGTTACCGGAGTTCATGGTGGTTCTTCATGATTTAATTCATTCTTTAACAGTTCATCAAGATTCTTGTCGGTGGAGTTCAAGTATCTTTTCTTCTCGCGTCTCGAAGTGCAATTAATTCTCCGTATTCTTTTGAAGTGGAGTTTTGCATTTCTTCGTTCTTCTAAGCGATCCAATCATTTCCATTTGTGGTCGGTTATCACCTCATAATTTTGAGATGTTTTCCATAAGTCCACAACAAGCTTATTCTTTCGTTGTCGATTTTGTCAACAACTCCATTCAATCCTTCTAAATTCTTTTCATTCAATTCTTTCCGGAGGTTTTGTGTCATGTCTTCATCAAGTATCTTTCCATCCTCTCAAGTTCATGTTCTTTTCCTTTCATTTTCAGCCGGAGTGCTGCCTAAATCCTTTCAGTCTTATCCGTTTTCTTATCTCATTCTAACTGGAGTGCTTTCATAGTCTATCTGATTCCTTGAGCTTTCGATTCTCGTCATTCTTGTCGTTCCTCTCTTATTCCCGAGTGCTCTAGACTTTGGTCATCTTCTCTCTTGCGTTCTTATTTCACCTCATCCCTTTTCCCTTCCGTCTCGGTCCTAAGATCTCGGGACGAGATCTCTTGTTAGTGGAGTGTTGTAACGCCCCGGATTCGGTGCGCCAGGTGTCTGCCAGTTATTCGTCGTTGTTGCCATGTCATTTGCTTTCCTGTTGCATTTTATCATGTCATCATGTGCATTGCATTGCATACGTGTTCGTCTCATGCGTCCGAGCATTTTCCCCGTTGTCCATTTTGCAATCCGGCACTCCTATGCCCTCCGCCGTTCCCCTTTTGTCTCATGTTGTGAGTGGGTGTTAAACATTCTCGGAATGGCCCGAGGTTTTCCAAGCGGCCTTGGTATAGCACCGGTAGACCGCCTGTTAAGTTTCGTTCCATTTGGAGTTCGTTTGACACTCCAACGGTTAACCGGGTAACCATAAAGCCCCTTTCTCTTTGCAGCCCAACACCTCTTCCCACAGCACACCAAACCCATCTAAACCCCCTCCATGCTCTCCGCCGTTCGAGCACGATCGCGTGGCCGAAAACCGCTCCTCATTTGGACTCTCCTAGCTCCCAGAATCTATATATATGCCCATCCCCCCGAAATTCGCGAATGAATTCTCCCCCCGAAACCCTAGCTTTTCCCTCTCCGCCGCCGGACGCGTCCGCCCCCGGCCGGAAATGTCCGCCCCGCCGCACCCAGCCAATCAGAGAGCGCCACGTGGCACTCCCCGTCACCTCCGCTGCCCGGCTCGCCCGGCCCGCAGCTGGCCTGCGCGGCCCGCGCGCCCGAGCGCCTCCCTCTCCGCCG
>NC_057807.1:563569326-563572320 GCF_018294505.1 Triticum aestivum
CGGCGCTGGCCCTCGCCTTCGCCGCCCTCCGCCGACCCCGAGCGCCCGCGCCTCTCCTCCCCGCCACCCCGGCCATGGCGCCGCTGCCCCGGCCATGGAGTCGCCGCCCCCGCGCCCGCCGACGACCTCCTCCGCCTCCCCGCGCCGGGATCCGGCCGGATCCGGCGAGATCCGGCCCGGATCCGCCATCTCCGGCCCTCCCTCGTCTTCCCCGGCCACAGCTCCGGCGACCTCACTCCGGCCAGCCTCGGTTCCCGTGCCCGTTGACTCCCCCACGAGGTTGAATTTTCTGCTAAGTCCCCGAATCTGTGATATTTTATGACATGTTCATCGCATCATAACTTGCTGCATACTGCTCCGTTTCGTGCGTATAATATGTCATATTGTTCGTCTCAACGAGTACTTCATTTCATTCCATTGCACCATGTTCATTTGAGCTCATCTTGATGCCTGAATCATTGTTGCAAGAGTGCTATGTGATGTTAATCTGCTGAAACTGTTATAACATGCTCATTTGTCATTTTTTCCATGTTTGATGTGTGCATCTTATGAGGTTGATGTCTACATGTGTTTTGATCTATGCCATGCCATCTTTACAGTGGTGTATGCCATGTATTTTTGTGATCTTTGTGGTGACTATCACAAGCATGCAAATTAGGCTTCGTGATATAGCTGATTTTAGTCCCTGTTCTGCTGTTATTTTGATGCCATGTAAACATGATGCTACAGAGAGATCCATGCATATTTTGAGATACTTTAGTAAGGGTGTTTTGAACATATGGTTATGATCTATCCATTCATGCCCCTGGTTGCAATTATGGAGTAGTCTAGCATGTCATTTTCGTGCTCTACTTTTGCTACAAAATGTTTCCTGGCAGATTGTTTACATGTTATTCAATTTTGCCAAGGTTGTTATAGTTGATCCTTGCATGCTAGGAACTTGTTCTTGCCTTGGTTAGCTTCATAAACATGTCTTCTTGCTGATGCTATGCTTATCTTGTCATGCAATGACTTGTGGTGAGTGAATCAAGCTTGTTTAGTAGGGTACTTGCTGTTACTGTTTTGCTAGGCTGAATCTGTTATTTCGTGATGCTATGTAAACCTGCTGCTACAAGTTATTCTATGCATAATTTGGAGATTTTCATTAAGGGTGTTTTGTTATACATGTCATGATCTATCCATCCATGCCCCTGGTTGCGATTATTGCCTGATGTAGCTTGTTGTTTCCTTGCTCCAAAGTTGCTAAATAATGTTGCTGTCAGCCTGTTAACATTCAGTTCAGTTGTTGCCATGATTGTTGTTAGTGATACATGCACCCTATGAACTTGCTATTGCCATGCTTAGCTTCATAAACATGCCATCTTACTGTTGGTTGCCTTGCAATACCATGTATTGCTCTGTGGGGAGTGGTTCAAGCTCACAAACATGCCTTCTTATTGTTGTTCCTGCCATGTTTGAATCTGTAATATAACTTGCCATGTTTACATGGGTGCCATCATATTTCCTGATCCTTTTTGGCTTATGGTCAGTAAAGGTCTTTTGTTCTATGCATTTAGTAGTATTATGCCATGTCTTTGTTTGCCATGTTAAGTTCCTGTAACATGTTGTTTGATAGCTCTAAACATTGCAACTTGATGTTATATCTGTAAAATCTGAAACTGATATTATTTGCAATCTTGCCATGTGTGTTTGAGCATGTTCTAGTGATTTCTATAGATAGCTCAGTGTTCATGTTTTGTTGTGCTTTACCTGTACATCATGTCCATGCCTTTTGTTATCATTTTGGGGTGCTGTAGCATGTTGCGTTGATGCTTGCAATATGCCTAGTTGCTGTTTTGGACAGCTTGTCCTTTAAACTTGTTTCATGTGTGCGTGTTGAACCGTTGCTCCGTTTTGAGTGTGCTCTATATGAAACTTGCTTGATTTTGCATATAGTTTCATATTATCATGTTGAATCCTTGTTTTGAGGTGTTTGCTTGATGTTTGTATGCATTTTGCATCAATGCCATGTCTAACTTGTTTTGCTCATATCTTCTAGGCCGTAACCCTGAACTAAATGAACTTTATATGTAACTTGACTAGAATCTCGTGTAGACCATCTTGGTGCATCTTAACTTGCTGTTTAACAACTTGAACATAAGGTTTATTCAGATCTGGACCAACTTCAAAATTTGCATATGAGGACTTACCGGAATTGTTATATGTTGTTCCCGGCCTCATTTAAACTTGCTGTGATGTGTTGCTCTTGTTTGCATCATCTCTTGCCATGAGTAGATTCATGTAGCCTTGTCATGCATCATGCTTGTAGTGCATCATGCCTTGTTCATGTGTGGTGTGTTTACCATGTTGTGTGCTTCTTCTCGATAGTTCCCGTTTCGTTGCGATCGTGAGGATTCGTTCGTCTACGCTTGGTTCATCTTCGTGGCTTCATCTTCTTCATGGACTCGTTCTTCTTCCTTGCGGGATTTCAGGCAAGATGACCGCTACCCTGGATCTCACTACTATCATTGCTATGCTAGTTGCTTCATTCTATCGCTATGATGCGCTACCTATCACCTGTTTATCAAGCCATCCCAAATTGCCATGAACCTCTAACCTTTGACACCCTTCCTAGCAAACCGTTGCTTGGCTATGTTACCGCTTTGCTCAGCCCCTCTTATAGCGTTGTTAGTTGTAGGTGAAGTTGAAGATTGCTCCATGATGGACAGATTTATGTTGGGATATCACAATATCTCTTATATTATTAATGCATCTATATACTTGCTAAAGGGTGGAAGACTCGGCCTTATGCCTGGTGTTTTGTTTCACTCTTGCTGCCTTAGTTTCCGTCATACCGGTGTTATGTTCCCGGATTTTGCGTTCCTTACGCGGTTGGGTGATTTATGGGACCCCCTTGACAGTTCGCTTTGAATAAAACTCCTCCAGCAAGGCCCAACCTTGGTTTTACCATTTGCCTCACCACCACCTATACGTTTCCCTTGGGTCGGCCAACCC